>NC_084737.1:29050295-29172795 GCF_033978785.1 Entelurus aequoreus
TCCCTCCGGGTACTCCGGCTTCCTCCCACCTCCAAAAAAAACATGCACCTGGGGATAGGTTGATTGGCAATACTAAATTTGCCCTAGTGTGTGAATGTGAGTGTGAATGTTGTCTGTCTATCTGTGTTGGCCCTGTGATGGAGGTGGCGACTTGTCCAGGGTGTACCCCGCCTTCCGCCCGAATGCAGCTGAGATAGGCTCCAGCACCCCCGCGACCCCAAAAGGGACAAGCGGTAGAAAATGGATGGATGGATGGATCTGGTATCGATATATCAGTTTCCATCTGCACATTGTTAGCCGTTTATCATTCAATCAATCAATGTTTATTTATATAGCCCTAAATCACAAGTGTCTCAAAGGGCTGTACAAGCCACAACGACATCCTCGGTACAGAGCCCACATACGGGCAAGGAAAAACTCACCCCAGTGGGACGTCGGTGAATGACTATGAGAAACCTTGGAGAGGACCGCATATGTGGGTAACCCCCCCCCCCCCCCCCCTCTAGGGGAGACCGAAAGCAACGGATGTCGAGTGGGTCTGACATAACATTGTGAAAGTCCAGTCCACAGTGGATCCAACACATCAGCGGGAGTCCAGTCCACAGCGGGGCCAACAGGAAACCATCCCGAGCGGAGACGGGTCAGCAGCGCAGAGATGTCCCCAACCGATGCACAGGCTAGTGGTCCACCCGGGGTCCCGACTCTGGACAGCCAGCACTTCATCCATGGCCACCGGACCTATGCAACTCCCCCTCGCAAGGGACAGGGGAGAAGAGGAGAGAAGAAAAGAAACGGCAGATCAACTGGTCTAAAAAAGGGGGGGTCTATTTAAAGGCTAGATTATACAAATGAGTTTTAAGATGGGACTTAAATGCTTCTACTGAGGTAGCATCTCTAACTGTTACCGGAAGGGCATTCCAGAGTACTGGAGCCCGAATAGAAAACGCTCTATAGCCCGCAGACTTTTTTTTGGCTCTGGGAATCACTAATAAGCCGGAGTTCTTTGAACGCATCATTATGTCCTCTCTCCATATACAGCAAATTGCTTCAAAGATATTTCACAACAAATTACTGTAAATGTGAAAGCCATGCAATTGTCCACCAGTATTTTTTTTTGCTGTGAATTTACACTATTATTATATATTTTTTTTTACTGTGTGTGCATTTCAAGCCACTATAACAAACATAAAACGTTTTAAAATTGTCAACATAATTTTTTTATTTTTTTTATGATGCTTTGTCGTACCTCATTACGTGCAGGAAAGGACTCCCCCCTCACTGAGCGCGAACACACCTCCCTTGCATTAAACCTGTTGTCGTGCTCAGCAGGATGCCGCAGTGGAGAGGCTGACTTGTGGTGCACGCAGGCCGCACGCAGGCCGCACGCAGCTCCCGCAACCATCACGCATGTCTGCACCGTGCCTAGTCGCCATTTAACTTACTCCCGTGCGCGTGCGAGTTAATTCTGCGTATTTAGCTCGCTGGATTTGACGTGGAAGAGGATTGGAGGCGGAGAGCCCGCCCCTTAGAGCTCACTGCTGCCGCTGAGAAGAAGAAGAGGAGGAGGAAGAAGAAGAAGAAGAAGACACGTCCACCAAACAGAGAATTTGTTGGTGGAGGGGGGGGGTGGGGGGAGGGGGGCTCTGCGGAACTGAGCGAAGAGTGCAGGGTCTCATGATGCTTTAAACCGCGCCAGCTGTCAAGCTTGAGGACTTCGCTGCGAGGCAGAGAGAGAGAGAGAGAGAGAGAGAGAGAGAGAGAGAGAGAGAGGGAAATAAAAAAAAAAGTAACGGCTCTTGCGATGCCCTCCGCGGTCGCAGCCCCGAGCTCGCCGGACGAAGCCCCCGCGGGAGAGCGCGCGGTGGGCGCCCTGTGGTCCTTCGCTAAATGCCTGGGCGCGCTGCTGCCGGTGTACCTGGCCGGGTACTACGGCTTCAGCATCACCGTGGTGCTCCTGGGGCTCCTGGTCTACATGGGCTGGAAGCACGCCAGGCTGGACAAAGTGAGGCGGCTCAACGCGGCCATGTACCTCCTGGAGAACGAGAGGGAATTCACCACCGCCAAGCACTTCCGAGCCAAACGGGACCTGCCACCCTGGGTAAGGAGAGTCCTTATCTGCTCATTCACCGCCATGACGCTCATTCTTGCTGTCTAGTTTAGAGCCGAGGTCCTCCAGTCCTCACAGTTTTAAACTACTCATGATTTGCTCTTTATTTACCAATAAGTAAGTCCCCTCGGCAAGTTTGCATTATAACTACCGTATTTTCCGCGCTATAAGGCGCACCTAAAAACCTCAAATTTTTTTTATCAAAAGCTGACAGTGCGCCTTATAATCCGGTTCGCCTTATACACTGCAAAAAGTCAAGTGTTGAAAAACAAGAAAAAAATATACAAAAATTAGTGGTATTTTATTTGAAGTAAGAAAAATTATCTGCCAATAGAACAAGAAAATTCTATATATATTGTATATTCTCACTAATAACAAGTGCACTTTTCTTGGTAGAAAAAAAGAGACCTTTTTGCTCAATATGTTGAAAAATACTCTTAAATTAAATAAATGCTAGTGCCATTATCTTGACATTAAGATATGCGCTCGGCATCATGATTTTTTTTTCATGCTTGAAGTATTACTTTAAAAAAGTAGTTTTATAATGAGTGATATTCATCCTGCAATGGCGCCCCATAATACACCTGCTGTGAACCTGTTTTTATGTTTTATTTATTTATTTTTTATCGTGTTCTGTTTGTGTTGTGTTTGCTCGGTTCTCGTATTATCTTTTAACCTGCCCATTGTACAGCACTTTGGCTACCCCTGTGGTAAATTTTAAGTGTGCTTTATAAATAAAGTTGATTTGATTTCATTTGATTTGTGAGTGTAAATGACACAGCTTTGCAACAGTTGATATTATAGTTTCAAGCATGTTTTACTCAATATAGGTCTTCAAATCTCAGCTACAAGCTGTAATATCTTACAGAGATAATTTAGGACCAAAACCCTTAAAACAAGTAAAACACTCTAACATAAAATCTGCTTAGTGAGAAGAAGTATCTTATCGGACCGTAAATAAGCAAATATCACCCTTATTTGAGATATTTAATCTTACTTAGATTTCAGTTTTTGCAGTGTATGTGATATTGGGGCGGTATAGCTCGGTTGGTAGAGTGGCCGTGCCAGCAACTTGAGGGTTCCAGGTTCGATCCCCGCTTCTGACATCCTAGTCACTGCCGTTGTGTCCTTGGGCAAGACACTTTACCCACCTGCTCCCAGTGCCACCCACACTGGTTTAAAAAAAATGTAACTTAGATATTGGGTTTCACTATGTAAAGCGCTTTGAGTCACTAGAGAAAAGCGCTATATAAATATAATTCACTTCAAAATTCACTTCATATAAATGTTGCACTACATGTTATACCTTGCTGTTGTTAAAGGATAAACGAAACACTACGTCACTGACTTTACCTCGGGGAAAATAATAAAACAGCTGTTTATTCATTTTGGAAGTGAACGGAGTTGTCAGAACGCTGATTTGTAATCTATTAATAAAGTTTGACTGACCTATCTGACTGTTTTGTTGACATTCCCTTTAGCGCAGCTCCATCTAATGGATGCATAACATAACCCCAGCCTCTACTGTAGCATCTATTCTATGCGCCTTATAATGCGGTGCGCCTTATATATGAACAAAGTTTTAAAATAGGCCATTCATTGAAGGTGCGCCTTATAATCCGGTGCGCCTTATTGTGCGGAAGATACAGTAACCCTTCTCCACTCATTAGATTTGATTCTCAAACCCCTAAAAAAACACTTAAATATTAATATGTGTAATGTTACAGTGGGCAAACATATTAAATACACTTGCTAAATAAAACCTTGGCCTTGTTTTTAATCAATCAATCAATCAATGTTTATTTATATAGCCCTAAATCACAAGTGTCTCAAAGGGCTGCACAAGCCACAACGACATCCTCGGTACAGAGCCCACATAAGGGCAAGGAAAAATCACCCCAGTGGGACGTCGATGTGAATGACTACGAGAAACCTTGGAGAGGACCCCAGGGGAGACCGAAAGCAATGGATGTCGAGTGTAGGGTTGGGTATCGTTTGAATTCGAACGATACCAATTCCGATTCCGATTATTTGTTTCGATTCCGATTCCTTACGATTCTCGATTCCGATTCTTTTAAGAGGCAGGGTCAAAAAAAAGTTTAGGATATTTTAAATGAGCTAGCTAACCTACAGTCTTTCTGAATGAAATAGTCTGACATTCTCCATCAAATTTTAATTCTATTAACTTTTTATGAACTTTACTATAAATTCCTCACAGGGCTGTTTTCAACTAGAATATAAATATCAAATCTATGAACTTGAATATAAATATTATAAATTATGAATACATTTTCCCAGGGGTACACTTTCCTCAAGAGAGCTTTATTTTTGAAAACCTCATGAAAACACATTTACACACAAGTGTATGATGCTGCAGGTACTTAAAAATGTTACCGTGCTCCCACTGATGGGCTAACCTGGTGCAGAAAAGCAAATAAACAATAAGAAACAACTTGCAAAACCCAGTCCAGATTAGCAGCAGGTACAGTATAAAATCAGAGACAGTTCTTGTTTAGGAAAATGACCATATCCGCCTTCTCAGGCAGGATGCGTGAGCGTTCTGGACAGATAGTGTCTCCTGCTGTGGAAAATACACGTTCGCTGGGTGTGGAAGAAGCTTGAACGCATAAATAGTAGAAAGCAAGATCTGACAGCAAAGGATAAGTCTTTTGTTGGTTCCACCGGACCACCACCATGTAGCAAGGTCGTCAGACATAAGTATCGGTGGAACGTCCTGGTACATCTACAGCTCTCTCTCCACTCGTTTCTTGATGGACATGGAGGTCTGTTATTTCACGGTTATTTCTTTTTTTTTTTTGTAAAGTAAAGCCACACTTTCGACCGCCGACGCCCGCTATCCATGCTTGAGCTTGACTGACTCGCTCGGCTATGCTAACACGTCCGGCGGTGGGCGCTTCTTCGTTGGTGTTCAGCGTCTTCTTCTTCCGGTTCGGCGGACATATTTTTTTTCCGGTCGGCGGACTGGTATCGAAAATAGGAATCGAAATTTAAACTTTTGAACGATTCCGGGAGAATCGGAAAGTTAGTCCCGGTTCCAATCGATACTCGATACTCGATACCCAACCCTAGTCGAGTGGGTCTGACATAATATTGTGAAAGTCCAGTCCATAGTGGATCCAACTTATCAGCGAAAGTCCATTCCATAGTGGATCCAACATAATAGTGAGAGTCCAGTCCATAGTGGGGCCAGCAGGAAACCATCCAGAGCGGAGACAGGTCAGCAGCGCAGAGATGTCCCCAACCGATGCACAGGCGAGCGGTCCCCCCGGGTTCCGACTCTGGACAGCCAGCACTTCATCCATCAATCAATCAATCAATGTTTATTTATATAGCCCTAAATCACAAGTGTCTCAAAGGGCTGTACAAGCCACAACGACATCCTCGGTACAGAGCCCACAGGCCACCGGACCTGTGTAACTCCCCCTCCACAAGGGAGAGGGGGGCAGAGGAGAAAAGAAAAGAAACGGCAGATCAACTGGTCTAGGCTAGAGGATAAAAATGAGTTTTAAGGTGGGACTTAAATGCTTCTACTGAGGTAGCATCTCTAACTGTTACCGGGAGGGCATTCCATAGTACTGGAGCCCGAATAGAAAACGCTCTATAGCCCGCAGACTTTTTTTGGGCTCTGTGAATCACTAATAAGCCGGAGTTCTTTGAAACCAGATTTCTTGCCGGGACATATGGTACAATACAACCGGCAAGATAGGCTGGAGCTAGACCGTGTAGTATTTTATACGTAAGTAGTAAAACCTTAAAGTCACATCTTAAGTGCACAGGAAGCCAGTGCAGGTGAGCCAGTATAATGAATATTTAGGACTACTACGCTACTGTATTTTAATGTTTGTCATTATGGTGGTACTTGGGGGGATCCATGTGTTTTCTGAGGTGGTACTTGGTGAAAAAAGTTTGAAAACCACTGCATTAGATGATATAGCCCAGCAGGCACAAGACATTAAAACAACGTTGAGAACTTGCTGAATGAGGTCCTAGCGTCAAACATAACAACGTTGTATCAATGTTGGGCTCGGACGTTGATTTGACCATTGAATTTTGGTCATTTCCCAACCAATATTCTACAACATAAATATAACATTGAAACAACATGCTTTTGGACGACGTTTATTCAATGTCAGGTTGTGACGTTGATTTGACCTTTGAAATTTGGTCTTTTTCCCAACCAACAACATGGATCCAACTTTGGACATAAACGCCGTCTCAATTTACAAATGCAACTATTTTGCGGCATTGTTTTAAAATCAGTTTTAAAAGACATGTATGTATAATCAATGTTGTATCAACGTCTTGTGCCTGCTGGGGCTGGGGTGTTCGATACAAGTGCTCCATTTCCGATACTGATATTAGAGCTTTGAGAATTGCCAATACTGATATTTATCCGATACGATACCAGCACAACCCCGAGAGGGAGAAGCAGTAGAAAATGAATAAATGGATGGATACCAGCACGAATCATAGCACAGTCGTACCTCACCACATCAGCTTCAAATATTGCACATAAAGATTTTATCAAGTACATTGTACAAAATGATTGCCCTCATTCAGTGATTCTCAAACTGTGGTTATGCTCCATAGTGGTACGACAAAGAATCACTTAATTAAGTATTCAAACACAATGTTAGTGTTCAATCTGTGTTTAAAGTTACAGTGGCCAAAAATATTCAATACACTTGTTAAATAAAACCTCTGCCTTGTTTTTAATGAATACCTATGCCTACTACGCTACTGTATTATAATGTTGGTCAGCCAAGTGCTTTCTTAGGTGGTACTTGGTGAAAAAAGTTTGAAAACCACTGCATTAGATGATATAGTAGGGGTTAGATGATATAGTAAATTTTCCACTTCCGATACCAATATTAGAGCTTTGAGCATTGCCAATACCGATATTTATCCGATATGATACCAGCACGAATCATAGTGCAGTCGTCCCTCACCACATCAGCTTCAAATATTGCACATAAAGATTTTTTAAAGCACATTCTATAAAATGATTGCCCTAATTCAGGGATTCTCAAACTATGGTTCGATAGGCGGGCTCCATAGTGGTACGACAAAAAAAATCACTTAATTAAGTTTTCAAACACAATGTTGCTGTTCAAACTGTGTTTAATGTTACAGTGGTCAAACATATGAAATATACTTGTTAAATGAAACCCCTGCCTTGTTTTAGTCGTGCCACACCACATCAGCTTCAAATTTCACAGACATTTTTTTAAAGCACATTCTTTGTGTTTGCAATTTTGGAGCATGAAATGGCTCAATCAACTAAAAAGATGAATTAGGGTTGCACGATACAGACGTTATACAACATAAATTATATATAATTGACAGACGATAGAGCTTTTAATATTACGGTTATATATCATGATGATGCATGTTGATGACCCATTCTAGCGGTGTTCTGCAAATTTCACAACAACAAACAAAGTTGTCCTCAATCTAATTTAGCATTCTCGCCAGCGGCTAACGTCCCTCCACAGTGTGAAGTCACTTTTACGTCAACAATCCTTGCCTCCATGGCGGCATTTAAACTACGTTTATTACAGGTAGCATTATCACTGGAGAACGAGGAATAAATAAACATGCTACATTACACACAGAAGGAGGATATGCTGACCGCTAAGCTAGAGCTCTTGAATTTAAACAAAAGTGGGCGAGATCGATACACATATCGACAATAACGATACCAAGTAGTATGGTATCAGTGCGATACCAAAGTGGTTGGAGCAATATTTTTTTGTTATCAAAATATATTTGGTCGTTTTTGGCATTGTTTACAAACTCAGGAAATAAATTCCTGGACACAGGAAGGCTTTAAAGGCCTACTGAAATGGAATTTTTTTATTTAAACAGGGATAGCAGATCCATTCTATGTGTCATACTTGATCATTTTGCGATATTGCCATATTTTTGCTGAAAGGATTTAGTATAGAACAACGACGATAAAGTTCGCAACTTTTGGTCGCTGATAAAAAAAAGCCTTGCCTATACCGGAAGTAGCGTGACGTCACAGGAGGAAGGATTCCTCACAATTCCCCGTTGTTTACAATGGAGCGAGAGAGATTCGGACCGAGAAAGCGACGATTACCCCATTAATTTGAGCGAGGATGAAAGATTCGTGGATGAGGAACGTTAGAGTGAAGAACTAGAGAGGCAGTGCAGGGTGTATCTTTTTTCGCTCTGACCGTAACTTAGGTACAAGGGTTCATTGGATTCCACACACTCTCCTTTTTCTGTTGTGGATCACGGATTTGTATTTTAAACCACCTCGGATACTATATCCTCTTGAAAATGAGAGTCGAGAACGCGAAATGGACATTCACAGTGACTTTTATCTCCACGACAATACATCAGCGAAGCTCTTTAGCTACTGAGCTAACGTGATAGCATCTGGCTCAAATGCAGATAGAAACAAAATAAATAAATCCCTGACTGGAAGGATAGACAGAAGATCAACAATACTATTAAACAATGAACATGTAAATACACGGTTAATAATTTCCAGCTTGGTGAAGCTTAACAATTGAAGCTAACTACGGAGCAGCGGCGGCGGCTGGCGTTGTAGCTGTCGACGACACCCCGGCCGCCATCAGAGTCGGCAAGAAACATATATTTCCCCAAAGTTACGTACGTGACATGCACATAGCGACACGCACGTACGGGCAAGCGATCAAATGTTTGCAAGCCAAAGCTGTACTCACGGTAGTGCGTCTTGTATCCAGCTCAAACACAACACAACCTCCTGATTGTGTTGTTGTAGTCCGCTGCTAATACACCGATCGCACCTACAACTTTGTTATTTGCAGTCTCCATTGTCCATTAAACAAATTGTAAAAGATTCACCAACACAGATGTCCAGAATACTGTGGAATTGTTCGATGAAAACAGAGCAGTTTGTATGGTGACACATTGGGTACGAATACTTCCGTTGCCGTTGTGACGTCACGCGCATACGTCATCATACATAGACGTTTCCAACCGGAAGTTTAGCAGGAAATTTAAAATGTCACTTTATAAGTTAACCCGGCCGTGTTGGCATGTGTTGCAATGTTAAGATTTCATCATTGATGTATAAACTATCAGACTGCGTGGTCGGTAGTAGTGGGTTTCAGTAGGCCTTTAAGGGCAAAACTAAAGGATTTAAATCAGAACCAATAGTAGGAAATTATTTTTATTAGGGCTGGGCGATATATCGAATATACTCGATATATCGCGGGTTTGTCACTGTGCGATATAGAAAATGACTATATCGTGATATTCGAGTATACGTTGTCACGCAGTTGCTTTTAGCTGTGGGCATTACACTACAGGCTCTTCTCACTCTTTCTTGTCTGTCCTTCGCACAGACACATAAAACAAGCGCACCTTCTTACATACGTCACATACTGTCACGTGTGCAACGTCATACCCTCGCCGAGCAGAGAGGTAGCGCCATGGGTAACGTTAGCTGTGATGCTAGCGGAGCGGTGCGAGTGGTAAAACGAGAGAGAGAAGGTGCGAATCTGGTAACAAATGAAGGGAGAATTAATTCCCAAGAAAAACAGCAGGGAGTCCATCGTCGTGGTGGTTTGGCTTCAAGCGCGAAGATGTCGAACTGACAACCGTAGTATGTCAAGTATGTGTATGCGGCAAAAGCATTGCTACAAAAAGTAGCATTACTGCTAATTTGTAGCATCATTTGAAAAGTCACCCGCTAGAGAATGAAGAGTGCTTGAAACTCTGCATGTCAACATCTCCGGCCGGTGCCACAGCAACAAAATTCCCAAGCAACCATTTCCAGATCAACACCGTATGAAAAAAATAGTCAACAACACAAGGAGATAACGTCCGCAGGAACCTACCACATATCGAAGGACATATACTATTTGATTTCCTATTATGCAGCTCATTTGTATTTGACAGTTATTGAAATATTTTGTGTGACATCATGCACAAAAGTGCACTTTATTTGTTTTAAACTATTGTAGTAGCGTTCTGTACAAAAAGTGCACTTTAATTTAGTGTTGTTTGATATGTCATCTTAGTGACATCATGCACAAGAGTGCACTAATAGCTTGTTTTAAAATGTCTCTGACAATCTTGCACTTTCTGTTTTGGAAATTACATGAATGTTTGTGCCACTGCTTAATAACTGTTTAATGAATACAGTTTTGGTAAATTTACTTAGTTGTGATTTCCCTCTCTGCATGAAAGTTTAAAATGAGCATTTATTAATGCAGTATGAACAAGACTGTTTTAATTTAGACACATAGAATCATCATACTGGTGTGATTATATGCATCAAGTGTTAATTCAAGGCTAAGGCAAAATATCGAGATATATATCGTGTATCGTGAGATGGCCTAAAAATATCGAGATATTAATAAAAGGCCATATCGCCCAGTCCTAATTTCAATATTCCAAAAATTAATCATTCAATGATCTTGAAAATTGAAGTATCAGTATCAGCATTGATATGACCAATACTGCACCTGTTACTACTTGGTATTGGATCAATGCCCATATTTGTGGTATCGCCCAAAACTAATGTAAAGTATTCAAACAACAGAAGAATAAGTGTTTATTACATTTTAACAGAAGTGTAGGTAGAACCATGTTACAACAGAAAGTAACCAGATATTAACAGTAAACTACCAAGATTAATAATACTCTTATTTCACGTCGAGAGGGCTCTCATGATGTTAAAAAATGTGTTTTTAATAATGCTCTAGCTACGAAAATATGGGATTTATAATGAAAAATTCCTACTTCGCAGGAATTCAGTTATCCCTGTCATGTCGGCCAATTAAAAGCAATAAGGGGGAGATAAGGGTTTTTGTTATTTTGAATGTCAGATAAGGTTTGAGCAAGTGAAATTTCTCAAAGAACAATGGTAGGTATGAAAAATACTAACCTTATGACAGACATATGCTCTCCTGCTTTTATTATTTAATTAGTTTATTGGTGACACGTAATGATCTCATTAATTCATTAAGTTAAGCTCATGACGCAGAACATTTAGATGTTAACTGGCTGTCCAGCTTTGCACAAGTAAACACAATGCAGGACTGCTGGTATTGGAGCTTATATCAGGGATTTTACACACAAGCCGATATCAACCAATACTTGTTTTTTGCTGATATCGGACCGATATCTGATATCAATACTAGATCAGGACACCCCTACATATAGTACATAATAAGTGCCCATTGGCAAGTTTCATTTTTAAGTAAGCCTTCTCCTATCATCAGCACTTTCCAAAAATGCATCTGTGCTAGAAAGGATTTTACACACAATAGAAATTTCCGTGAGAAAATATTTGCTCTTTTCACTTCAGTGGAGCAGTTCTTGACCTTATGTGGCTTTCAAAAACTGACTCATAAACACAAGACATGGATCACCATATCTGGATATAAGAAAGCATGGGAGAGCAAGCAGTGTGTGCATGCATGCATGAAGCTCGATCAAATGATCTAAAATACACATTGTGAGAAATAATAGGACACCGCTTATTGCCTTAAGGTAGGATCAATATCAGGGGTATCCAACTAACAGCACATGAGCTACCGTTTAGCTCGCTAGTGGATTTTGAGTAGCTCACCAAACGGTCAAAGGCTATTTACTTAAAATCTTAACACAGTGGTACCTCAACTTAAGAGTGTTTTGAGATAAGAGCTGTCTCTCGGCTAATTGCTATGCTTCGAGTTACAAGTACAAATTTGAGTTACAAGCATCCCCGCTATTAGTTGGTGTAGCAAATATCACAGTGAACCCCGTAAGATCCGTTCAAAACATCTGGTCTTACTCGCTAGCGTTAGTGTGTTGCGAAAGATGGACATAGCTTTGTTAGGAAGAAAGTGAATTTGAAAGACAGTGCTGAGAAGAAGAAGTGGATTATATTCATTAAATTGAAAAAAAGAAAATGATTAAAAAAAAACATGACAGAGAGTGTTGACAACTTGGTGAAGCAATTTGAGCGAATCACTGCCAGTCTGCACCATACTGAAGCAGAATGAGTCTAAGGATGTTAAAATAGTATCTAAATGTCGGACATTTTTCCATGAACACATGTTAAAGCTGCTGATGGTGTGTTTGACAGAGAAGTAGCTCTAAAAAGATATCGTACAAGTCCACTCTTCCAGGTAAATGCTGTACAATAATATTTCCTTACTTAATAAAACTACGGCGGGCAGCACGGTGGCAGAGGGGTTAGTGCGTCTGCCTCACAAAACGAAGGTCCCGAGTAGTCGTGAGTTCAATCCCGGCCTCGGGATCTTTCTGTGTGGAGTTTGCATGTCCTCCTCGTGACTGCGTGGGTTCCCTCCGGGTACTCCGGCTTCCTCCCACCTCCAAAAACATGCACCTGGGGATAGGTTGATTGGCAACACTAAATTGGCCCTAGTGTGTGAATGTGAGTGTGAATGTTGTCTGTCTATCTGTGTTGGCCCTGCGATGAGGTGGCGACTTGTCCAGGGTGTACCCCGCCTTCCGCCCGATTGTAGCTGAGATAGGCTCCAGCGCCCCCCGCGACCTTGAAGGGAATAAGCGGTAGAACATGGATGGATGGGATAAAACTACGGCAGTTGTTAGTAGTAAATGTTATTGTATAGTTTTTATACAATATTCTTTTCTAGAAGTTTGTGTACTCCTTTTTAAAAGGCATGTTACATGTTAAAATGGTGTTGTTTTGGGGGGCTCGAGCACCAATTTAATTGATTTCAACTCATTTCAATGGGAGACGCTGATTTGAGATGCAAGTGTTTTCAGTTAAGAGTTACGCCACAGAACCAGTTAGGTACTACTGTATATGTATAACTTTTCAATGCAGACATTGTGCCTCTATTTAATGATAAATTACCACAAATAGCACAAACAGATCAGCTTCTTAATTTAAATGTTGCCAGTCATACATAAAACCCAAAACCAGTGAAGTTGGCACGTTGTGTAAATCGTAAATAAAAACACAATACAATGAATTGCAAATCCTTTTCAACCTATATTCAATTGAATGGACTGCAAAGACAATATATTTAGCGTTCAAACTGGAAAACGTTGTTATTTTTTGCAAATATTAGCTCATTTGGAACTTGATGCCTGAAACATCTTTAAAAAAAAATGGCACAAGTGGCAAAAAAGACTCTTGCTCATCAAACACTTATTTGGAAAATCCTGCAGGTGAACAGGCTAATTAGGAACAGGTGTGTGCCATGATTGGGAATAAAAGTAGCTTCCATGAAATGCTCAGTCGATCACAAACAAGGATGGAGCGAGGGTCACCACATTGTGAACAAATGCGTAAGCAAATTGTTGAACAGTTTAAGAACAACATTTCTCAACGAGCTATTGCAAGGAATTTAGGAATTTTACCATCTACGAATCTGGAGAAATTACTGCACGTAAGCATCAAGCCTGAAAACCAACATTGAATGCCCGTGACCTTTGATCCCTCAGGCGGTACTGCATTAAAAACCGACATCAGTGTGTAAAGGATATCACCACATGGGCTCAGGAACACTTCAGAAAACCACTGTCAGTAACTACAGTTCATCGCTACATCTGTAAGTGCAAGTTAAAACTCTACTATGCAAAGCGAAAGCCATTTATCAACAACACCCAGAAACGCCACCGGTTTTGCTGGGCCCGAGCTCATCAAAGATGGACTGAGGCAAAGTTTAAAAGTGCTCTGTGGTCTGACGAGTCCACATTTCAAATGGTTTTTGGAAACTGTGGACGTCGTGTCCTCCGGAACAAAGAGGAAAAGAACCATCCGGACTGTTCTAGGCGCAAAGTGTAAAAGCCAGCATCTGTGATGGTATGGGGGTGTATTTGTGCCCAAGGCATGGGTAACTTACACATCTGTGAAGGCACCATTAATGCTGAAACGTACATACAGGTTTTGGAGCAACATTTGTTGCCATCCAAGAAACGTTATCATGGACGCCCCTGCTTATTTCAGCAAGACAATGCCAAGCCACGTGCTACAACAGCATGCATCAAGCAAGAATGGGAAAGAATTCCACCTGAAAAGCTTAAAAAATTGGTCTCCTCAGTTCCCAAACGTTTACTGAGTGTTGTTAAAAGGAAAGGCCATGTAACACAGTGGTGAACATGCCCCTGTGCCAACTTTTTTGCAATGTGTTGCTGCCATTAAATTCTAAGTTAATGATTATTTGCAAAAAAAATTAAGTTTCTCAGTTCGGACATTTAATATCTTGTCTTTGCCGTGTATTCAATTGAATATAAGTTGAAAAGGATTTGAAAATCATTGTATTCTGTTTTTATTTACGATTTACACAACGTGACAAATTCACGGATTTTTGGTTTTGTAAATAAAAACAACATCCTTTCCTTTAGCCAAAGTAGCTCTTAAAGTGATTTAAAATAAACAACTAAAAATAAATACAAATTGAAATACAAGATGCAGATGAACAGTAATTTTTGATTGTTAAATTTTTATTACAAAATGTGAGTTTTGTACAACAACATAGTGTTAATGTTCTAGCAAAAATGCTTATTTCCTTTGTTTGTGTTGAAATAAGCTATGAAAATAAACGTCACAAAAAAGAGTATCTCTCGGCCTTTTTCATTTTGTAAAAGTCGTTCTCAGAAGAAAAAAGGTTGGAGACCACTGATCTACTGTACGTACACTAACACACCCCTCAGGGCTAATTGTTGGAGTCTGAGGTAGCTGTTTGGACTTGTTCCAGGACCAAAAAGGTCCCCAAGATGGAACGGTACAAAAGCCATTGTCACTGTCAATGTGCAATGATGTACTTTTTCAGAGTGTGTCGTTGGCTCCAAGTCTTGCCTTTAAGAACATTAGTCGGTCCCATTTCTGTCTGATTTATTGCATCACAATAAATATTCATGACGGCTGCTCTCGTGAAAGTGTTCACATTTAAGCTCAGGAATAAATTAGTTAGAGTTAAAACTGCCATGTTCACACAACCTGTTAGGCGTAATGCTGATTATTTTTTGTTTTTTATTTCAAAACTCTTTTTCCCATTGGAGGTACATAAAGGACATGAAAATAATATGTTCCAGAGACAAACTGTGTTAGTTAGTTAGTTAGTTAGTTAGTTAGTTAGTTAGTTAGTTAGTTAGTCCCTACAAAAGTACCAAATTTAGTACCCATCCCTGCATCGGTGGTGTCCAAACATTTTCCACCATGGGCTGCATACTCAAAAATCGAAGGACGCTGGGATAGTTCTGTAAAAACTCTAAAAAAAATATTAAATAGTAGGGCTGTCGATTCACGTATTTATTACAATTCTGAATCGATTAAAAATGTTCAAGAATCACTTTTTTTTAATGTATATATTTTTTAGGCATCTTTTTGCTTACTCACTGTGCTTATACGTCATACGTCAGAAAACAAAAGGAGCTTGTGTAACCAGTAACCTGTTTTGAAAAGGTTTTATTATTATTACATCACAAAGTAGTTTACGGTGTAACCTAAATTTACAAACTTAATTGGTTTTTGAACAGGGTTCAAAAATAGAAAAGTTTTTATGAAGCAAAATTCTCAATAAGAAACAATGTAAACATGAATAAGGGATTTCCAGCCTCAACAAAAGTCCATATTTTAGTAAAGGTTTGTATACTTTGAACACAATATAAAGCGCTGTACAGTACTGTATATTAGAGACTGACCGATATACTTTTTTCCGATACTGATTATTAGTAGTCAAGGAGGTCGTTACCGATATTTAGAGTCGATATTCATTTGCAGTAACATTTATTTCAACATGAATAGTATATAGTATGTCAATAAACAGCTGGACAAGGCTTTAAGGTTTTTTGTTTTCAAAAAAATATATTTTTAGGAAACATCGAACCAGCAGCAGCATAATGTTTTATGCGGCGCTAATGTTGTGGTCAATTAACACATTTGTTACGTGTGTCTAAGAGGATCAGCATTTGCATTTCAAAATATCGTAAATTTCTTTACTCCCCATCTACTTAATTTTATAAAATGTTGTAAAAGTTTTTGGATTTAATACATTGTAAGGTTCCCTAGTCAGGAACTTTAAAATATTGCGAACATTTGAATAAAAACTATTCTGGGCTCCTACAAGTTGCTTATAGTTGACACATTTTTCAAGATGGCTGATGTAATTTCTTCCTGGATGTTTTAGAAAGTATGAGAATGTGTGAGCTGATGCCTGCTTTTCTTTACTTATATAATAAGTGTCTTATTTGTCAATTTACACAATGTTTGGATTTTTGGCAGCGATATCTTTTCTGTGGTCCTTATGTCCAGCCATCTCTGTCCATCCATCCATTTTCTACCCCTCAGTCGCGTTAATTGGTCTCGCCACGCTCCTTTTAATGAGCCCACGCTCCAAGTGTTTCAACCGGAGGCTTGTCATGCCCCGCAATCACTGCAGGAGCGAAAACAAATGTGAGAAAGGTGCCAGGAAAGAAAAACAAAAACTGGAATTCCTGCCAAAAAATGGACGTTTTGACAAGTTCATTTCAGCAGAGGAGACGTACTGTAGGTGATCAGCACTGCATTAGAAGGAGAGAAAGAAAAAGAGATCGGGTAAAAATTCTCACAGGAAATCAAATAAATGCCCTGTCAAATAATAAAACATATTTGGGGAGAATTATTGACAATGACAGTATTTTTTTTACTTAAATGTATTGAAATAAAATAATGGGGTCACTTTTCTTATGCACGGCAAACGGGCTGTAGTTGTAAAGAAAAGAAAATGTAAAAAAACGGCTATATCGATATACGTAAAAAATCTGTGCTGATAATTGGTCGATCCCTACTGTATATCAAACAAACACAACAAGATGTCGATGGATCAACTATTTATTTCATAACAAAGTCAAGACAACAACTCGTTGAACTGTCGTCATTTGTAGCCGCGGTAAGTTCCATTTCTGCCACATTTTTTTATTGGTGCGCTGCAATTTAGAAGGGGAGCGTTGAATAATTTGAAAACTGTGAACCTACAGTTTAAGTGTTCTTCCTAAGTACTCTGCTAAGGGGGGCAGGTTATTTCACATTCTGGTGTCAACTTTGTCTTCCTTTTCTCCACAGGTCAACTTCCCAGATGTGGAAAAAGTGGATTGGGTGAACAAGGTCAGTTGTATTATTTTTTTTAATCCTGTGTTGAAGCCACTTAAACAGCATGCAATTCCAACAAAATATGAGAAACTAGGAGAGGAAGTGCCCTACACCAATTATTAAGATAAAGAACTTGTTTTCCCCGGACTTTGATGACCCGACTTTGTTTGCAGCCTCTCCATCCAGTGCAGACTCTATCTGCTCGTGTAATTCAGCTGCGGTGAGACGACATCTCTGCCTCTCTGTCAATGCAGGAACATAGACTGCAGGCAAAATGTGGATGTGAATACTAATACTGTAAAGTGTCCTTCTGGAGGGGGACAATTCTGTTCAACTCTAATGTCAGAGGTCCACATTGAGTGAAAGTAATTTGCTGAGTTCAACTTGCAACAGTGCAGATTTTCTTCACTAAGCAGTGGTCGGAGTCAACACAAAGAAGCGTGAATTGACTGCATGGTTGCTGCAGGACTAAACGTGGGCCGTGTAGCACGATGTAGCCTGAAAGCATGACTAGTTTCATGAGGAGTGTGCAGATGGAGGTCACTGGGGCCTCATGCTGCACCTCACACCCAATTGCTGAAGCTAAAAGCACTTTGACGCTCTGCGGAGCTTTTTTCAAATATGTATCCTTTGAAACTTCTCTGCTGTTACTGCCATTTATTTGTTATTTTTTGGGGGGGTTCTTAACCTAATCATTCATATTACAACATTGAATTGTCAATGATTCATTTCCTCTGTGAGTTTTAGTTAGTCAGCCACAATGGAAACAGGTAGTGATAGTGGCTTTAATGTGCATTGTGTGTGCATTGGCACTACGACCTCCCTTGTCATGTGTGGCTGTACCCACATCCTCCTACTGTTTTGTTGCTTGTTTTTATTTTTCCTTTATTTAACCAGGAATGACTCATCAAAATTTAACGGCCACTCACAGTAGATCATTTATCGCTGAAAATTTACTGATTATGAAGTGGTTTTATTCTCAGGTTCCAAATGTCGCTATAAACAAATGTCTGAAGCAACCTGAACAGGCCGAAACAGTGTACTTTAATTTATGTTTATGTGAAACCTAATAAAACTGAAGTGTTTTTTTCTCTTCATTTTTGTAAGTATCTTGTGCAGTTACTGTCAGGATCCCATATTATATTTAATTTACTGTACAATTTAGATTAGTCTTTCAGTTTTTCCTTTATTCTACCATGAAAACCAACCTTATTCTCTTAAAGTACCAGTAGAATGGAAAAACAAGTTGCCTCTATATTGATGTGATTATCATATATGGTTATTGTTATGTTATGAGTTTATTTCGAATATGCATACAATTACAACATGAACAGTTTCTCTTTTCAACATGTTTGAAAAGGAGTAGGAAGAAGCAGCGCTTATTTAATCCTACCCCCTTTTCCTTACATAGCAATTGCTAACACTTATGTTCACTTTCTGTTTTCAATTTATTCACAATGTACTCCATAAATAATAACGTTTGAAAAAATAATTATAATAAATGGTGAGGTAAGTTGTATTTCATAAGTTCAATAAGTTGTTTATCATGGTTCTTCTTCTTTGTACTTTGTATACACTTTGAGTTTGAACAGTTTCTTGAATTGGATCATATTAGTACACTGTTTGATTTCTTGACTTAATCCATTCCATAATTTAATTCCACATACTGATATAATAAAGGTTTTAAATGTTGAGCGTGCATACAAATGTTTTAAGGTACATTTTCTCTGAGGTTATATTTCTCTTCTTTTGTTGAGAAGAATTGACAAAAATTCCCACCGTGACAAAAATTGCAGAAGTTCAGTTCAAAACTTGAGAGTCAAACACAAGAGTTCACCTGTTGTATCGAGGAACTGAGACCACTGTAAACAGATTGGCAAATCCTTGCATTTACATTTTAACCTCGCTCGCAGACATAGAACATTGGGGTCAGGGCCGAGTACATCTTGGGGACCAGCAGCTGAGGGGGTTTTGCCCCCCACACCCAAGCTTCAAACCCCCCACCTCACTATGCCCCCCGCTCGAAAACACAGTTTGAAATAAAAATCCTTATTCTCTCAACCAAACAGCAACATTTTAAAAATAATTTCGTTCAGGAATATATCACCTTCTCGACAAGCGAATACACGTCTGTGCGAGCGTAGTAGAAGCCCGACAACTTCAAACACAGTGCTGGCGATCCGGGAGCCTACCTATATTTTAACTCAATAGTTGTACGCTGGTCTCTTACACAGGCGATGCAGCCAAGAGAGAGAGAGAGAGAGAGAGAGAGAGAGAGAGAGAGAGAGAGATTACATGATCAGAAGACAAAACTGAGCTGTTTGTGATTGATGGATATGAACAAAAACAATTGTAAAATGGGTTATACTTATATAGCACTTTTCTACCTTCAAGGTACTCAAAGTGCTTTGACAGTATTTCCACATTCACTCATTCGCACACACATTCACACACTGATGGCGGGAGCTGCCCATGCAAGGCCCTAACCACGACCCATCAGGAGCAAGGGTGAAGTGTCTTTCTCAAGGACACAACGGACGTGACTAGGTTGGTAGAAGCTGGGGATCGAACCAGGAACCCTCAGGTTGCTGGCACGGCCACTCTCCCAACGGCGCCACGCCGCCCCAACAACAATCATTACATTTGCCCGTCAAAATTTGGGGCCCCTGATTGGGTGGGGCCCCTGGGCTTCAGCCCATGTAAGCCAGTGCATTAAGGCGGCCTTGACTGGGGTCCAAATGTGTGATTTACATAATTGAGGTGTTTCTCAAGACCCAAATTCAAGTCCTCTCCTTTTTGTCAGGGCCGCCCGAGTGCAGCTGGGATAGGCTCCAGCACCCCCCGCAGCCCCGAAAGGGACAATCGGTAGGAAATGGATGGAAATTTTTTACGTAATGTGATTTATGTAACAAAGGTGTTACTGTAGCTGGTTTACTTCAGATTCAGTCAGTAGTCATTTGTCCAACTTCTTTAGTTATACTAGTAGTGTACCTCAAGCTTTAATTTACGGTCCTCTCTTTTTCATTATTTGGGTTATTCAACTAGTGGCCCGCAAGTTCAGGTCAAAGAACTTGTGAGAGACGCACATTTTTGCAGAAAGTCCTGAGAGTGCTGTCATAGAAATGATCTTTGACTAGCTTGTTTGCAGAATATTATGCACAAAGCAAACTACGATCTGCTACCCAAGAACATACAACAATTCCTCTCAACAAAAGAGGAGAAATATAACCTTAGAGAAAAAAGTAATTTAAAACATTTGTATGCACGTGTATGTGGAATTAAATGATGGAATGGATTAGGTAAAGAACTCAAACAGTGTACTAATATGATCTAATTTAAGAAACTCTTCAAACTCAAAGTTTTTACAAAGTACAAAGAAGAAAAACCATGATTAACATTCTGAATTTATTTATTTTCTTATTTATGTCACCATATGAAATACAACTTACTTCAATAATTATTATTATTTTATTCTTTAATTATATTATTCATTGAGTATATTGTGAATAAATTAAGAACAAGAAGTGAACAAAAGTGTTAGAAAATGCTATGTAATGGAAAAGAGGTAGGATTAATAAGCTCTGCTTCTTCCTACTCCTTTTCAAACATGTTGAAAAGAGAAACTGGTAATTGTGATGTATCATGTTGTAATTGTATGTAAAATTAAACTGAATCCTTAAAAACAGCAGAGCGCTCATGTAACTCTGACAAAATAAATAAACCAAAATCAACTGTAGAGGACCCTGGGTCTTCAGAATATATAAAATAAGACTAATAGTGAAGGGAGAAGTCTGGGCCCCCTCTCTTTAGTTTTCTATAAATGTGGCCCTTAAAACAATTAAGTTGAATATACCTACTCAAGACAAAACTATTAAAAAGTACATAGGGACAATAATTTATAGCTCAGACATTTCTAAAAGTGCATGACAGCCGAATAACATTTTCGAGTTAAACTTCTTTAAACCTATAAGGGAAGGATGGGAGAGGTTTTGGTTCCACTGGGGATTGAACCCAGAGCATTCTGCATATAGCCGACATGATAACTACAAAACTATGGAACCTACAGTTATCAATGTACTCTAGTGATGTTGTATGTTCCCCTGTGTAGCTCTTACAGCAAGCGTGGCCTTTCATCGGGCAGTTTCTGGAGAAGTTACTCCTGGAGACCATCGCTCCAACCATCCGAGCTTCCAGCATTCATCTGCAGACCCTGAGCTTCACCAAGGTCAACCTAGGAGACAAGGTATCTCACTCACAGCATCTCTCTGGTTCTTTTAAAATCTATAGCAATATAACAATAGCATATTGTTAATGTCTGCCTTGTTTGCTAGCTTAAATCCCGCCGTGTTCACAGGCTTTAAAAGTATCTGGCGTGAAAGCTCACACAGAACATGACAGGAGACAGGTCATGTTGGATTTATACTTAAGGTAAATATCATAATTATTAGTGGATTTTTTTTTTGTATGACATTGTTGACTGAGTGTAAGAAACCAGTCAGGTTAGGCATTTTGAGAGTGTGTCCATGTACAGTATGTTTACTTAACTCAAAACAGGTTTTCATCACAAACTCATCATAACAGCCATTTTGCTTAAATAAACATGCCTCTTTCTGCAGCTATGCCGGCGATGTCGAGATCAACGTAGAAATCAAGAAGTACTTTTGCAAAGCTGGGGTTAAAGGGATTCAGGTATGAAGATAATGACAGATATTTGTTCAGACAGATATACAATACACT
Source organism: Entelurus aequoreus (assembly GCF_033978785.1). Classification (NCBI taxonomy): domain Eukaryota; kingdom Metazoa; phylum Chordata; class Actinopteri; order Syngnathiformes; family Syngnathidae; genus Entelurus; species Entelurus aequoreus. Next base: position 29,072,234 of record NC_084737.1, read on the forward strand.
TACACACATAATAAACTCTATAGCTCAATGGGAAGCTGCGTGTGATCCTCGAGCCTCTGATTGGAGACGTTCCGCTGGTTGGGGCCATCACCATGTTCTTCATCCGCCGACCTGTAAGTTGAACTCCATGTTATTTCTTCTAATTACTGTGCCGCATCTCTCATTTTGAACTGTGTGATAGAAACTGGACATTAACTGGACTGGTCTGACCAACTTGTTGGATATCCCTGGACTGAAGTGAGTTGATAATGATCTTCCCGGATCAGTTATTTTGGCTTTAATTGTATTGTATTGTCTATATTGTGATGTATAATGGTGGATTACTGATCTTTGTATGTATGCTACATAAGAAGGCACAACACAAGATGCACAATAAAATTAGCAAACATGTCTTTACAAACACTGTTCAATAATGCGACGGTTAATCGATTAATTCGATGAGAAAACACTTTTGATTTATCTTCAGTCGCTTTGATTAATCATTTAATGAGTGTCACTAATAAAAATAGATAAAATTTGACCGCATCAAGTGCACGTAACTTTCACCACTGCAATAGAGTGCACATGAGAGTGGTGGTGGTGGTGGTGGTGGTGGTGGTGGTGGTGGTGGGGGGGGTGAGTGTGGCAAAGACAGACTTTGATTGATTGATTGATTGAAACTTTTATTAGTAGATTGCACAGTACAGTACATATTCCGTACAATTGACCACTAAATGGTAACACCCGCATAAGTTTTTCAACTTGTTTGAGTCGGGGTCCACGTTAATCATTTGATGGTAACAAACAACTTTCACACTCACATTCACACACTAGGGCCAATTTAGTGTTGCCAATCAATCTATGTCTTTGGAGGTGGGAGGAAGCCGGAGTACCCGGAGGGAACCCACGCAGTCACGGGGAGAACATGCAAACTTGACACAGAAAGACCCCGAGCCTGGTAAATCGAACCCAGGACCTTCTTATTGTAAAGCAAGGGCACTAACTACTGTTCAACCGATTAGATTACATTAGATTTAATAATTGATAGCTGCAGTCCAAATTACAACCACAATAACAAATATTGGTTAAGTGCATACCTCTCTGAGCATTATTACTATATTTGTGAAGGTGTATTTTTTCATAAAAGTTTTTGTATTGAGTATCATTGGATTAGGGTGTATACAATGCGACATATTCAAGTGAATATGTTAGTCGCTGTATTTTGGTGCCAGAATCCCAGTTCCTGTTTGTTTAATAACAAGAAAAATACATAATTACAGTAGTACAAAAGTGAGTACATACCGTACATTTCTTCTAAAGTGGCAATAACGTGGATCTGAAACTTGAATATACTTTGGAGTAGTCAGTGTATAGCTTGTATAGCAGTATAGATTTTCTGTAAACTGACAATGTCACGATCGGCCTTCGCTAGAGTAGGACCCCAATACAGAGACGAAACAATTAAGATACTAACAAAAAGTGCACTCAAAAAGAAGTGAGAAAAACAACTTGGGATGCACACAAAATGTGTGGAGAAAACAGAAATTGTACACAAAAGTTTGGAGAGGAATAAATAAACACTGCATGGCCACGCCAGGTCAGAGCCACAGGAACGAGGACCTTGAGCGGAGCCACAGCAGAGGACATGAACACGACTAGAAGGGTGAACCATAGATTCCTATCTACTGGCGCTGAGTGAATGAACTGGAGCGCTTAAGTAGTCAAGAGGAAATGGGTATCAGGTGTGCGCGGAGGTGGCTCCGCCTTGTAGCCCGAAAATCAGGCACTGCAACACAAAGCAGACAGAGCTGCCAGATAATGACAGACAAGCCATCCTAGTGTAAATTGCTGGCAACACAAGTGCGTACTAATATGATAGTATATTCATTGAAGTCAAGCATGGTGGTGGTTGTGCCATGTTCTGGGGGTGCATGGGTGCCTCCAGCACAGGGGAGCTGCGGTTCACGAAGATGACATTTTCAGTGGATAGAAAATCTATATTGCTGTACAAGCTGTGGGGTGTGCTCACTTTTGTGAACTACTGCTTTGTGTTTTTGTATTTATTAAACATGCCATTTTTAAAAGTCATTATTCATTGTCAGAATGTAAACGATGGAGAAACAGCTTCAGTAAAAAATGAACTGATTCCTCACTGTTCTAGTAAAAATAAGTTTAGATGTTGTCATGGGTGTCATTCCTCTGACAATGGCAATTCGTCATGTTTTAAAATGTATTCACACAACATGACAGCCAATGGGTGTTGGGTGTGTTATTTATGTTCTCATTGTCAGCAGTAGCCGCTTTCTGTTTGTCTTGTGTGTCCCCATCATCCTTGCATTCATTGCAGTGCCATATCGGACACTATGATAATGGATGCAATAGCCTCCCAACTGGTCCTCCCCAACCGTCTCACCATCCCCCTGGTGGCCGACCTGCAGGTTGCGCAGCTCCGCTCCCCTCTCCCAAGGGTAACTGTCTCTGTAAATTTATGGCCTGGGAACTGTGGAATACACGTTGGCAGCAAATGCATCACCTAAACGTCTCACAGCCCACTTAAATCGATGTCTTTCTGCATATATCATAGGGAGTCGTGCGTATTCACCTGCTGGAAGCCGAAGATTTGACCGCCAAGGACACCGTCATCAAGGGTCTGATTGATGGCAAGTCTGACCCGTACGCTGTGCTTCGCGTGGGAACGCAGATCTTTACCTCGCATCACGTGGACAGCAATCTGAACCCGCAGTGGAGGGAGATGTATGAGGTGAGTGTCGATGGGAGCAGGGGTCGCTATGATTAATTATGTAACATTACGACTGAGAGAATAACTTAAACTGCCAAGTTGACAGATTATAGTAAATAAACATTGTGTTGTTGATAGAAAGAATTTGTGTTACACACTACAGCAGCGGTCACCAACCTTTTTGAAACCAAGAGCTACTTCTTGGGTACTGATTAATGCGAAGGGCTACCAGTTTGATACACACTTAAATAAATTGCCAGAAAAAGACAATTTGCTCAATTTACCTTTAACTCTATGTTCTTATTAATAATTAATGATATTTATCTTTGTGGAAACACTGATCATCTTAGTGATTTCTCACAATAAATATATATAGAAACAGATAAATATCAATATGCGACACTTTATTTTTATATTTTCTCTAACTGCACATTTTTCAAATTGTACATTTTCAAATGATCACTTCTAAGACAGTCTTGTGAAATCACAATATCCCATTTTAACTAGCTAGCCACTGACATTTTTTAACAAATCATGAATTACTTTGCACCATGTTTGTACAAATAATAACTCATGTAAAATACAAAAGTCAACTCTCAAATTTTTTTTAAATTTTTAAATTTTTAATTTTAATTTTAATTTAAAAAATATATATATTTTCTCTCTCAAATTTTTAAATAAATCATGTCACACTTTGAACTGGACACCGCGGGCACCACGTTGGTGACCCCTGCACTACAGTGTAACCTCGATCTACAAAGTTATCTGGTTTCTGAACAGGGTTCTTAAATTGAAAAATTAGTTTCGGGTCCGAAAGGGCACGTGATTTCACAATGCATTGCGGGCCTGGGTAACCTTTGTTGCTGGACGAAGTTTTTGTTTACATTGCTGTACTAAACCAGCGGTATAGTGAGAAGCACCAACAAACTAGATTAAAATGGATCATACGAAATAAAAAAATCAAGAGACTGTACCGAAACAAACCTGGACCCTGTTCCAGAGGCTTGCCACCTTTAAAGATAAGTAAAATTGGTGGAATTGTTCCATACGAGCACGTCCAACAGACAAAATTTGAGCAAGCTGCCGAACGTGTCCTATATCTCGATTGTCAATGGAGTCAATTTATATGCAGGCCAAATATTTTAAGAACGCAAATTCAGTAAAGGCTCACGGACAAACTGACTTTGGGTGTGTGCAAGACTTTGTGTGTTTACATCAGAAAGAGAAGATTGTTGTCTTTTCAGAAGTAATGCAACATGACTTGTCACTGTGTGGTGTCCCCTGGAGGAATGTGTTTCAAACTAAATATATTTCAAGTCTGAAATACACTGTGCATTGATGTGGTAAATATTTAAAGTATTCTCAGTTATTGACCTATGACTAGGTGTATTGCTTTATTCCCAAATACTGTACATTGTTCGTAACCCACAGCTAGCTTATCTTATCTTAGCTAACGCTATCATCCTGCTAAATGCTACGTCCATCCATACATCCATTTTCTATCGCTTGTCCCTTTCGGAGTCGCGGGGGGTCGCTGGTTGAGTTGAGTTGAGTTGAGTTTGAGTTTATTTCGAACATGCAAGCATACAACATGATACATCACAATTTCCAGTTTCTCTTTTCAACATGTTCGAAAAGGAGTAGGAAGAAGCAGAGCTTATTTATTCCTACCCCTTTTCTTTTACATAACAGTTGCTAAAACTTTTGTTCACTTCCTGTTCTCAATTTATTCATAATATACTCCATAAGTAATCACAATAAAAATAAATAAATAAATAATAATTGGTGAAGTAAGTTACATTTCATATGATGAGATAAGTAAGATTATTATGAGAGTGAAAGAATGGATGAATTAAATAAATTCAGAATGTTTATCATGGTTGTTCTTTTTTGTACTTTGTAAACACTTTAAGTTTGAAGAGTTTCTTGAAGTGGATCATATTAGTACATTGTTTGATTGCTTTGCTTAATCCATTCCATAATTTAATTCCACATACTGATATACTGAAGTTCTTAAGTGTTGTACGTGCATACAAATGTTTTAAATTACATTTATCTCTAAGATTATATTTCTCCTCTTTTTTTGAGAAGAATTGTTGTATATTCTTGGGTAGCAGGTTATAGTTTGCTTTGTGTATAATTTTAGCTGTTTGCAAATTCACTATGTCGTGGAATTTCAGTATCTTTGATTCAATAAATAAAGGATTTGTATGTTCTCTATATCCAACATTATGTATTATTCTAACTGATCTTTTTTGTAACACCGTTAATGAATGAAGTGTACTTTTGTAATTATTTCCCCATATTTCTACACAGTAACTCAGATATGGTAACACTAGTGAGCAGTAGAGAATATGAAGTGATTTTTTGTCTAGAACATGTTTTGCCTTATTCATTATTGACGTGTTTATTGCTACTTTATGTTGTATATTTTTTACGTGAGATTTCCAGTTCAATTTATCATCAATCATTATACCTAGAAATTTAGGCTGGAGCCTATCTCAGCTGCAATCGGGCAGAAGGCGGGGTACACCCTGGACAAGTCGCCACCTCTAAATGCTACGTGTCTAACTTAATAAAACAGGCTTTGATTCTAACTTACCAGTGTGAAAATGCCGTGAACACAGCAAAATGACGAGAGGAGACAAAAGGAGGTGGGGTGGTGTCTGTGTGTGCGTGTGTGTGTGTGTGTGTGTGAGTGTGTGTGTGAGTGTGTGTGTGTGTGCGTGTTTGTGTGTGTGTGCATTCGTGTGTGTGTGTGTGTGTGTGCATGCTCTTGGAAGAGACATCGCTGAACGAAATATTGTGTCTTTCCCTCCGCTGTGATATAAGTCCGTTTTGGCATCTTTTTACAAAAAGGTCCGTTCTCATCACAAATACAATCTTGCTGTGGTACGAAGCCATCTTTGTCAATCTCTTCAATCCGAGCAAGCACAAAATAAATGAATGAAGAGTTCGTACACAGAAACATTGTTCACACACAGAAGCATACTTGGCTCGATCTAATAGTTTGTAAATCGAAAAGTTCGCAAAGTGAGGTGTTCCTAAATTGACCTTCTACTGTGTGTTGTTTTCTTGGCAACATAAAGCAGAGTAAGGTCGGGCATAGTCGACAGAAACAGAAATCAGACACACATTGAGACAAAAGATTCCAAAATCAGCACTAAAAGTATGCTTAGACAGATTTATTCATCCACATTATCTACGCTCTTTAAATTTAAATGTTTTCCCAACTCCTGTAGGTTTTCTCCAGGTACTGCGGCTTCCTCCAGCATCCTAAAAATATCAATGTTACGAGACAACTTTTTCACTTCCGATACGATACCACTATTGAAGGATTGCGATGTCAGCACAAATCATACAATTGTAGTGTGGACTGTTAGAAAATGATTAATCAAGTGAAATTATTCCAACATAAAACAACAGTGAGTATGAAAAACACTAACCTTTTTATTATAAACCATCTGGAATAGACTTAAACTGTCTTTAAGTTGAAGTGGAGTTGTTTTTTTAGCGACACCTCGTGGTCACAATAATTAATCAGGTAAAGCTCACGACACAGTAAGTTGAATGATGGGGGCACGTTTGTTACTGGACACTCCTAATAAGCTTCTGCTTTGGAGACTTTGAGTATATAAATAATATGTAACTGTAGTTATTTGATACTTGTTTATATTGACAAATGTCATGTTTTATTTAGACTGCAATATTGTTCAATTAAGGACACTTTTTAAATACAGTAATTTGTCTAGCTTATATGCTATTGTGTGCTTATCTGTTGTGTAACTGCTACTAGCTTTGACTTGCCTATAGCCTCCCATGTTTACCCTTTGTAAATGATTTCACAAAAATACAAGAAAAGATAAGATATAATCCAATACATGTTTTTTTTTTCTATCGGACTGATATCAATATCGGATCGAGACACCCTTGGTTTATTTGTGCTCTGAAATTCACCTGTGACCACTCTGCCTTTTGCCCAAAATCAGCTGAAATAGGCTCCAGCTCACCTGCGACCCTAATGAGGATAAGTAGTATAGAACCTGCACTGATGGAATAATGTGTCTTAGAAAAGAAAAAAAACTTTTTTCAACACAGCTTTCCCTGCTGGACTGCTTGGGGTACTGCCCCTTGTGTATCAAATGACAATGTATGGTGTTACTGTAACAACCAACTTATCAGTAATAGTTTATTCCATGTTGCTTTGACATCATTTAGTGCAGGGGAGTTCAAAGTGCAGCTATGAGCGCATTCTAAAACTAATACTAAAAAAACATAAAAACATGTGTAATGTAACGAGAAAAACTTGAGACGTCGACGCTAATAACCCAAATGCAGGCTGTGTGTTTTCTTTAGAAAAAATCTATATACTGTATTGGTTTTGAAAATGAAAAATAACAAAATGGCCCTTGCATCCTTTTGACTTTTCCGTGATGCAGTACGTGTCTGAGATGGAACACTTTGCTCACTGACTTGAACGGTTGTGTGACGATTGCATCTTGTACTCTGCATTCTTAGGAAGCAGGAAGCTGCAACTTGTGTGATAAGCAAATCTTTCAGAAACTTTGCTCTCTTTTTTTCTTTTCGGGGGGGGCACACACATTTGAAAGTCAAACCAAAAGAGATCCCAAGAGGATCTTAAATACTCAACCTCTTGAGCACAATACAGTGAAATCCTTTCTTCCCATTGTGATTGTGTTGTCATATTGTGTCGTATGTGGCTCTATATACAGTCTATTTGTATATTTGCTATGTTTGTTGTTCACTTATGCGTATGTCAGGTGATTGTCCATGAAGTACCTGGTCAGGAGTTGGAAGTGGAAGTGTTTGACAAAGACCCAGACCAGGACGATTTCCTGGGCAGGTAGTTTACTTGTTCTCATGTTGTGTTATTTGTGCATCTCACGCATCATGCCACCATGTTAAAACACAATTCTGCATGACAATGAACATTTCATTGCACTTCTTCCGTCTCTTTTTCAGGCTGAAGGTGGATCTTCATATTGTCAAACAAGCTAGAGTGGTGGATGATGTAAGTACGCTACTGTGCTTTGTCACAGCAAACAATATCCAAGGTTTGTTTCTGTTCCACCTCTTACTCAAACGATTAAGCACAAACTAAAGCTGACTGTTGTAATCCTGTTAGCATGTGACAACAGACTGGGCTCGCATGTGACAACAGACTGGGCTCGCATGTGACTCCTTGTGACCAACTTTGATCTCTGCAACATCATTCCTTCCATTCCCCTTTGGGATTAAAATATGTGATAAAGAGGGGGAAAATGTGTTTTTGTGTACAGTGGTTCAATCTGAAGGACGTCCCATCCGGTAGAGTCCACCTCCGCCTGGAGTGGCTTTCTCTGCTGTCCTCTGCTGACAGGCTGACTGAGGCGAGTCAATGAAGACATTATGATGATTATCCCAATTATCATTTTGTTCTATTCTGTCAAGAACAAATGCTGCTAAAATAATCACAAGTAGAAATATGGATCATCTCTGCTCACAGGTGATCCAGAGAAACCAGAACTTGACCACCAAGACCGCCGATCCTCCATCTGCCGCCATTTTGGCCATCTACCTCGATCAGGCTGATGAGCTCCCTGTAAGCAGAATATACTGTATTTACATCATTTATACTTAAATATCCTAATCACATAGTCGGATTAATCACACAATTTATTTTGATCACTCCTTTATCCTAACCATTATGGTTACCTTAAAGACGGATCAAGTTGTTATATGGTCAGTGATCAGGTCAATGCATATGGTAACCGTAATTGAAAACGTCAAGGTTATTTAATGACAAAGGCTCCACTAGATCGTGTGTTTCAGTCCTCCTCACTCGCTATAAACAGATATGATGCTGGTGCGGAAAGTTACACCATCGGTACATGTGCTTTTATGCACCTATTGAAAGACATGCTAGTATGCTACATTAGCTTAAAAATGGCAGCAGGACAAAGCAGCAAACTGTTTCTTAAACATGACCAGGGATTCATTGCAGATGATGGCTCACCCATTTGGAAAATCTGCTTAAAGAAAGTTGCGTTATTGAGTTAAATTTAAGCGTGTCACCTACAATCAGTAGTTTAGCGTTGAGTCCGTTCAGTGTAAACAAACAGCAACAGGTAATGGTTTCATTAAGTGACCATTTAACGTTAGAGATTGCTCCTTCCTGTCTGTGTTGAATAAACTATTGGAATTTTAAGTAAATGTAGCATGTGAAGAACACTAACATAACACAACTTATAGAATAACACCATAACATGGGATCTAATTTGTGCATTCCAGTTATTTATTATTGTTATTATCACAGCATATAATTTTTGAAAGTGAATAAATAGACATGGATGACAGTTGACGACAATAACATCCATCCCCATCCATCCATTCTCTGCGCTTGTCCCTTTCGGGGTGGCGGGGGGTGCTGGAGCCTATTTCAGCTGCATTCGGGCGGAAGGCGGGGTACACCCTGGACAAGTCACCACCTCATCGCAGATGATAATTACACTTGAGTTTATTACCCACATGAGTAACATTCACCGCCGGGGGATCAATAAAGTTAATCTTAGTCGTATATTAATTATACAATTATTAATTTTTAATGTATTATATTAATAATAATTTTTGTTTATATTTATTATTTTTTACTGTTATTATAATGCTATTATTTGATTACCTTTATTTCCGACAGCAATAAATAAATCATCAAAATCTCTAATAGAATAGCGTTTTTATTGTCATTAAGAACCAAGGAATTGTGGAATACTGATGGCGGAAGCTGCCATGCAAGATACTAACCACAATCCGTTAGGAGCAGTTAAAGGTTCAGTGTATTGCTCAAGGACACCTCAACATGAACTCGCTGGGCTGGCATTGAACCGGTAACCCTCCTGTCACAAGACGGCCACTCTGAGCCCCTAATGAACATCTACGTGATTTTATAAATTTTTTTGTTGTGAAATAATCGATGCCTGATGATCGAGAAAACCGTGATTATTACTTGGACTATATTTGTACAGTATAAATCTATAATTGTTGCATCCCCATACACCGGTTAAAAAAATTACTGAATATACTCCGACTGCTGTGCTCGCTGGCAAATTTCCCTTCAAAATAAACCGGCACTTAAGATAAAACTGTTGATGACGTACATTCAAGTTCCTGTATGACATTCTAACAACAAAATTGCATATTTGTCCAAATATTATGAACATACATATGAATGAAATAACTTAATTTATGCAAGCGAATAATTTACTGAGATTTATTATGATTAACCAAAATTCACAAGTAAGATTAATTTGATTTCAAAATGTATCGTTTGACAGCACTAATTTATGTTATTATGTTGTAGATGAGAAAAGCCAATAAGGACCCAAGCCCTATGGCGCAAATTTCCATTCAGGATACCACCAGAGAAAGCAAGGTAATAGTAACTATTTATCCTTGCAATAAATAAAACTGTTAGCTAAAAAAGTGATTTTGCAGACTTGTTATGGGACCAACAACCCAGTGTGGGAGGATGCCTTTACCTTCTTCATTCAGGATCCTCGCAAACAAGACATTGACATTCAAGTAAGAGATTTGATTTTTAAAACATGTTTTTGTTAGCTTTTTCACTTTGGAGCATAAGGATCGTTTTCCTCTCCCCCTCCTGTTCTTGCTGTGTGTGTCAATCAGGTGAAGGATGATGACCGATCTCTTTCCCTGGGCAGCCTTACCATCCCTCTTGCTCGCCTTCTGGGGACCTCTGAACTCACCATGGACCAGTGGTTCCAGTTAGAGAATTCTGGTTCTGCTAGCCGCATCGCCATCAAAATTGTGCTACGGGTTTGTAGTCCTTATAAACACTTTCGATCTACTAATGATCTACCAAGACTGCATGTTCAATTGATACAAAGTACAAAACTTGTGCAAACCGCCTTATTTAAATGAGGACTTTGCGTGTACTACGCGGCTTTCAACATGGACACACTCATTTACTGCACATTTATGTTATCATGCTCCTACCTGTGGCGTTTTTTTGCTATGTTTTAAAACATGCAGCAGACATTGACCACTTTTTATGGGCATTTAAGAAGCAGGCCTGCAGTGCATCTCCAACGAAATCCACTTTTTAGCGCACTGAAGATGGGCCCGAGGAGATGCTGATACTAACTGCGGGCATGCGCTGGAATGTTCCTGGTTTAAGAAAATACATATTGCAAGAAGTTTTCCTCCTATATATGAAAAAAACAGCATTTAAAAAAAATGCCAGCAAAACAAATCAATCGAACTTGTTTTAATCAGTCCCTTAAAGTGGACCTGTTATGCAAAACCAACTTTTCTTATCTATTGGTACCTGGTTTTGTGTATTTGGTATCTGCTTAAGTCCCGAAAACTCAAACCATAGAGGCATTGCAAAGATATTTATAAAACTATCTTGCCTTCTTTCATACTTCATCCAAATGATCTGTTTGGAATGTGCCCCATTTGGGACTTTTTTTAAATTGGTAACGTCAGGGGATATCTCCATCTCAATTATTTTCTGTTAAAATCTTGTTAAAAGAACCACCGTTACATGTTGTGAGACCCCAAGAAGGAAGTGTTTTAAATGTAGAAAAAAATCATAATATGACCCGTTTAAGTAATCCAGCAGCTATAAAATTAGAAAATAATTCTGTTGAGTAGCGATGTATAATATTTTTATTTTTGATGCGCCTCCTTTCTAACAGTTACTGCCAATTAGCACTCATATTTCCATCCATCCATCCATTTCGGACATGCTAAATAAGGCTGCAAAACAGCTAACACAGTTTTAGTCTTGATAAATCACAATATGTGTGCTAAATAAGTGTATTTGCATCTTCTCCCCCCTAGTATTGTGGCCGATCAGCATATATTCTGCATATTAATGAATACAGACACGCTTATTGGATTGCGGTTCTTATTTTAAAAAGTTCTTATTTGCAAAAGTTTATTAAATCAGCTGTGCATGTGCCATCAAGTTTGCACATGTGTTAATACACGCAAACCTTTAGTAGGATAGGCCCTAAAAAAGTTGGAAGTGAAATATGAGAAGATGCATCTATAGTAAGTGTGCCTGTCTGGGATTTCTTTGTTTTAAAAAGGCGCAATACAATTCTAATGTAAACTTAAATTTACTTATTATTATGGTAATTAGTTTTTCGGTGGTCCCATTAAGTTAAAATAATTTATTTTTGTCATGGAAATTTGGTAAAAGGTTTTGGATAAGTCATCGAAAATCATGGATGAAAAAGTGTAAGAGCACTGAACATAAGTAATAATTTAGTACATAAATAAGTACATATTCAATATAAAAAAGCATGTCATTAAATTAGGTTATTGTGCAAAAGTTAATTGATTTCAGAAGATCAATTATGACAAAGAGAGCAATTAAACTGAGTTTGACAATATAGTGAATAATTTTTTTGTATTTTCTGTAAATTATAATCTTCAAAATCATTACCAAAATTGGAAAAAGCATTCCAAAATATGATCGAAAACATTCTGTTGTGTGTGTAGAGTATTTATAGCAGTGGCGGCTGCTGGTCTATCATCAAGTGGAAGCTAATTTTCTGCCTCCCTAAGATTGCTTTGATTCGAGCAACTGCAGAGCGCCAGCCAGAAGTCAGAGTCTACAAACACGAGTACAATCTCCTATAACTCCAGAAATAAATGAAGATTTGTCGCTGGTCCCTTTTTAACAAAGAAAAAGTCACTAAAACGGTTGGAAAAATCTGCAGCTAAATTCTGAAAAATTGAATAAAACTTGAAAAATGCTAATTTGGTGGTGTGTGCAGTAGTTAAAGATCACTTGGTCATTACCTACTGTATTCTAATTTATAGAGATGATCATTTTATTTAAACTGTTTTGTGCAAACAACCAACTTACAACCTTATTGATATGGGAAAAAACATAAACACACTGCGTGCAATAGCAGTAGCCAACACAGTACTACCTTAACTTACAAGCTTAATTGGTTCCATGAAGGAGCGCTTAACTCAAAACACTTGTATCTCAAATCAGCGTCTCCTACTTAAAGGGGAAATGCACTTTTTTTTTTTACATTTTCGTTCGCAATCATTATGAGAGACAAGAACACATATGTTTGTTTTTTTTAGGATTGTAAAAATAATTTAAAAAATACCTTGGAAGATGCAGCTAAGGAAAGTCACCTTTGTAGTGTTCAAAGACCTCTAAAACAACTTCAAACCCCTCCATCAACGTTTTGTATACACACTGCAAGTCAATATACAGTATAATGTAGTAACAGACACGTTCATAACAATATGTAATATGTACAATATTTACCGTTTATTGATCATTTTAATCAATGCCGGAACTAATTTTTCAGCGCATTTATTTCCGTTTCCATATCAGCGCACGTCCGACTTCCAGTGTGTTCCTACTTTAGGATACAAACACGCTTTTGTGTGTTCTAATCAACAACGAAGACAACTATTTTTGAACACATGAGGATTCACAACCTTATCTTTTTTAATCTGAATCTATGGAGGATGAACTACTGCTTCCAGAAGTGAGCACGAAGGAAGAGTGAAACGTTGAAGCAGACAGAAGCCGACAAAGTAAGGTGAAAGTGAATCGAAGCTGCAATTTGTGGAACTTGAAGCCAAGCTATTTCGCCATAAATGGCATGCTTACCTATAATTAACCAGAAAAAACGTCCCCGACCAGCTGGACCAAAGAGACAACTTTCCATGGAGTGAGTCACACTTTATATTGATCATGATACATGCAGCACGTCATGTGTGTGTTATGACAGACAGCATATGCTGTCTGGTTAGCTGTGTACAAACAAAACATGAAATGTGGGATAATACTTTACAGATACTGTAATATGATTGTTCATGTTTTTCAGTCAGTACAGATTGGTTTCGTATTGGATTGTGTTGTGCATTAAAACTCAAACGCGTTTTGTGTTGACGTAGAAGCTAACTTATCTCTCTCTGTAGTTAGCTTCTACGGCTAATGTGTAACTATGCTAGAAAAATAATTACGGTACTCTGTGTTCACTCTTACAATAACAATGTCGCTACAGTTTGGTTATTATACAGGTTACGGAACGAAAAAAATTAAGTATTGTTGACGGGTTTTGAAAGCATTTTTAAAAAGATTTAGTGGTAGAATTGTTTGCTCGCATTAGCTGCATTGCTAGCCACCAAGAACGAGACGATTTTTATATGTTAAAAAGCGAAAAAAACACAAAACAACTTTTGTCTTTCATAAGGATTGTGAACGGTAGGCAAAAATCCAAAAAAGTGCAGTTCCCCTTTAAATGAATTGAAATCAATTGGTGGTTGCCCTGCTCCCCCAAAACAGTGCAATTTTAACATGTAACATGCCTTTTAAAACAAAAAAAATCATTTTCTATAAAAAAAAACATTGAATAAAAACAAAAAAATAGAACATCTACAGTAGTTTTAAGAATGAATGTAATGTACAGCATTAACCTTCTTTGGTATCTCATTCCAGCTACTGTTCCTTCAAACATACCATCAGCAGCTTCTCCATATTTTCATTGTTAAATATTTGCCGTTTAGATATTATTTGAACAATTTTGGCTGGTGTTAGATTCTGCTTCAGTACGGTGCAGACTAGCAGTGATACGCTCGAATTGCTTCGCCAACATGGCGACACTTTCGGTCATGTGTTGGAGGATTTTTTTCTATAATTTAATGACTATCGTCCACTTCTTCTTCTGAACACTGTCCTTCACACTCATTTTCTTCCATCACATCATTAGAAAAACAATGCTAATGCTAGTGAGTAAAACCAGATGTTTTGGGCGGATTAACAACTGTATACGTTAGTAACAAGTAACTCAAATATTAGTGATGGGACAATAATGATAACGAAATAATTCAAATGTTTTTCTCTAGGTTTTATGGCTAAGTGACGATGCCACACCCACCACACCCTCTCCTCGCCCATTAGCCTCAGAGTTAGGCCCGGGTCAAGGGGGGATCACAGCAGAGCTCAACCCGATGGGTTCTGGTGGGTTATCTAAACCTCCATCCTCACGGCCGCAGCACACCACACCCGACCCTGAGTTTGCATCTGAGGTAAAAAATAAAAAATATATAATAATTGCAACCATTGGCAAAATGCAATTCCTGTTTTTATTTTGCAGGGAGTGTTGCGAATTCATCTGTTGGAGGCCCAAAACCTGATCGCTAAGGACAACTTCATGGGGGGCATGGTCAAAGGGAAGAGTGACCCTTACGTCAAGATCCGTGTGGCTGGCATCACCTTCCGCAGCCACACCATCAAAGAGAACCTCAATCCAATTTGGAATGAGCTTTATGAGGTTTTACCCTGTTTTCTGACGCAAACATTGTGTATCATCAAATGTTACACAAAAGTCATGTGATTTGTAGGTGATTTTGACTCAACTTCCTGGTCAAGAGATCCAATTTGAATTGTTTGACAAGGACATCGATCAAGACGACTTCCTGGGAAGGTGCATCCTCACTTCCTTTCTGATAACACAGAACATAAGTAAATCAAACCTGTTTTTGCAGATTTAAGCTGAGCTTGCGGGATATCATCAGCGCACAATTCATCGATACGGTGTGTGGAATGTTTATTCGATTCACGTTTTGTCTGAATCTTGACCATTCATTCAATGCTTTTGTTACAGTGGTACACTTTGAACGATGTCAAGTCAGGCCGAGTTCACCTGTTGCTAGAATGGCTGCCCAGGGTGTCTGACCTAATGAGGATGGAGCAGGTTTGCTTTCTGCATGATCATTCATTACTATGTTTCTGTGGCTCAAAAGGACTTTTTTCTTCAAAATGTGGCAAGTTCATGCAGCTCAAAGTAATGTAAAAATGCCAGAAACTGTGCACACGTTGCTATTATGTCATCACTATACTACTCACTAAATGCAACACTTTTGTTTTTGCTCCTATTTTTCATGAGTTGAATTCAAAGATCTAAAACTTTTACTATACACACAAAATACCTATTCCTCTCAATTGTTGTTCACAAATCTGTCAAAATCTTTGTTAGTGAGCATTTCAAAAATAACAAGTTAACTCATGTGATTAAGCACGAAAAATTATCGCATTAATTATTTGTATATGCAGATTAATCACGCAATTTATTTTGACCATCCTAACCGCGGATGTTTGTTATACGGTCAGTGATCAGGTCAATGCATACGTCAGTCCAAAGATGAGTGAGGAGACTCGGATGGGTGTACTCACTGGCAAATTAAACTTCAAAATAAAACCTGAAGATACTTTAGCCAAAACTGTTAGCACGTTTTGAGAAAATAAATGACATGTATTCAAATAAAAAATAAAAATAAAAATGTTTCTGTATGACATTCTGACAATAAAATTACATTTCTGTCCATATAATGTTTTTTTTTAAAATGAATTTAAATTACGCAAGCAAGTAATAAACTGTGATTAATCTTCATCCATCCATCCATCTTCAACCGCTTATCCGGAATCGGGTCGCGGGGACAGCAGCTCCAGCAAAGACCCCCATACTTCCCTCTCCAGAGCAACATTTGCGACTTCCTCCTGGGGAATCCCGAAGCGTTCCCAGGCCAGAGAGGAGATGTAATCCCCCCATCTGGTCCTTGGCCTGCCGCGGGGCCTCCTCCCAGTGGGATGTGCAACGAGGACCTCCCTAGGGAGACGCTCGTGAGGCATCCGCACGAGATGCCCGAACCACCTAAGCTGGCTCCTTTCCAAGCGAAGGAGCAGCGGCTCTACTCAGAGTCTCTCTCGGGTGACTGCACTTCTCACCCTATCTCTAAGGGAGATGCCAGCCACCCTTCTGAGGAAACTCATTTCGGCCGCTTGTATCCGCGATCTTATTCTTTCGGTCATTACCCACACTTCATGACCATAGGTGAGAGTAGGAATGTAGATAGCTCGGTAGACCGAGAGCTTTGCCTTCTGGCTCAGCTCCCGTTTCGTCACAACAGTGCGGCAGAGAGACTGCAATACTGCCCCAGCTGCTCCGATTCTCCGGCTGATTTCCTTCTCCATCTTTCCCTCACTCGTGAACAAGACCCCGAGATACTTAAACTCCTCCACCTGGGACAGAGTCCTGTCCCCTACCCGGACTGTACAAACCATCGGTTTCCTGCTGAGAACCATGGCCTGAGATTTGGAGATGCTGATCCTCATTCCAGCCGCTGAACACTCGGCTGCGAACCGATCCAGTGAGAGCTGAAGGTCACGAACCGAAGGTGCCATCAGGACCACATCATCTGCAAACAGCAGTGACGCAACCTTTAGCCCCCCGAGACGTATACCCTCTCCGCCATGGCCACGACTCCGCCTAGAAATCCCATCCATGAAAATCACAAACAGGATAGGTGACAGAGCGCAGCCCTGGCGGAGACCAACCCCCACTGGAAACGGATCCGACTTACATCCAAGCACCCGGACACAACTCTCGCTTTGGTTGTACAGAGATTGGATGGCCCTCAACAGGGTTCCCCTCACTCCGTACTCCCTCAGCACCTCCCACAAGATCTCCCGAGGGACGCGGTCATACGCCTTCTCCAAATCCACAAAACACATGTAGACTGGATAGGCATACTCCCAGGCCCTCTCCAGGATTCCCGCAAGCGTAAAGAGTTGGTCAGTTGTTCCACGACCAGGACGGAATCCACATTGCTCCTCTTGAATCTGAGGTTCGACTATCGGCCGGACCCTCCTTTCCAGTACCTTGGCGTAAACTTTCCCAGGGAGGCTGAGTAGTGTGATACCCCTGTAATTAGCACACACCCTCTGGTCCCCCTTTTTGAAAAGGGGAACCACCACCCCAGTCTGCCACTCCCTCGGCACTGTCCCAGACTTCCACGCAATGTTGAAAAGGCGTATCAACCAAGACAGCCCATCAACACCCAGAGCCTTCAGCATTTCTGGACGGATCTCGTCAACCCCCGGAGCTTTGCCACTGTGGAGTTGTCTAACTACCTCAGTGACTTCACTCCGAGAGATCGACGTCGATCCCCCATCATCCTCAGGCCCTGCTCCTATCAGGGAGGGTGTGTCTGATGTATTTGGGTTCAGGAGTTCCTCAAAGTGCTCTTTCCAACGCCCCACGACTTCCTCACTTGAAGTCAGCAAAGTCCCATCCTTGCCGTACACAGCTTGGATGGTTCCCTGCTTCCCCCTCCTGAGGTGCCGTATGGTCTTCCAGAACAGCTTTGGTGCCGCCCGATAGTCCTTCTCCATGGATTCCCCGAACTGCTCCCACACCCTCTGCTTAGCCTCGTCCACAGCCACGGCCGCTGCCCTTCGGGCCCGTCGGTCACTTGCAACTGCCTCCGGAGTCCCCTGGGATAACATACCCCGGTAGGACTCCTTCTTCAGTCGGACGGCTTCCCTGACCACCACTGTCCACCAGGGTGTTCGAGGGTTACCGCCCCTTGAGGCACCTAAGACCTTCTGGCCACAGCTCGCATCTGCAGCTTTAGCAATAGAGGCTTTGAACATTGCCCATTCCTGTTCAATGTCCCCAACCTCAACAGGGATGGCAGAGAAGTCCCGCCGGAGGTGGGAGTTGAAGTCCTTCCGGACAGAGGACTCCTCCAAACGTTCCGAGTTCACCCGCACTACACGCTTGGGTTTGCCAGGTCTGTCCAGAGGTTCCCCCGCCATCTAACCCAACTCACCACCAGATGGTGATCAGTTGACAGTTCAGCCCCTCTCTTCACCCGAGTGTCCAAAACGTACGGCCTCAGATCAGCTGATACGATTACAAAATTGATCATTGATCTTTGGCCTAGGGTGCTCTGGTACCAGGTACACCTATGAGCATCCTTATGCTTGAACATGGTGTTTGTTATCGCAAGTCCGTGACTAGCACAGAAGTCCAATAACAATCCACCACTCAGGTTCAGATCAGGGAGACCGTTCCTCCCAATCACGCCAGTCCAAGTATCACTGTCATTGCCCACGTGCGCGTTGAAGTCCCCCAGCAAGACTATGGAATCCCCTGCCGGCGCCCCATACAGGACCCCATGCAAGGTATCCAAGAAGGCTGAATACTCTGAACTCCTGTTTGGTGCGTATGCACAAACAACAGTCAGAGTTTTCCCCCCTCCAACCCTAAGGCGAAGGGAGGCGACCCTCTTGTCCACTGGGGTGAACTCCAACGTACAGGCACTCAGCCGGGGACTCGTGAGTATCCCCACACCCGCCTGTGCCCTCACACCCTGAGCAACTCCAGAAGTGAACAAGGTCCATCCCTTGTCCAGGAGTGTGGTTTCAGAGCCCTTGCTATGCGTAGAGGTAAGCCCCACCAGATCCAACCGGTAGCGCTCCACCTCTCGCACCAGCTCAGGCTCCTTCCCCACCAGCGTAGAGACGTTCCACGTCCCGAAAGTCAGCCTCTGCTGCCCCGAATTGGTCCGTCCGGAGCCTCCACTTTCACCGCCATCCACTTGGCAGCGCACCCGACCCCACTGGTTCCGACCGCGGGTGGTGGGCCCACGTGGCAGAGAAGATGGTGTGTCCACGTAGCTTCTTCGGGCTGTGCCCGGCCACCAAGCGCTCGCTGACGAGCCCTACCTCCGGGCCTAGCTCCGGAGGAGGGCCCCGGGCTTCCTCCGGGCCGGGTAACGCATCCTCTTTTAGTGTAGTTCATGGGGGGTATCGTAACCCTGATGGGGGGGGGCATTCGGGTGCTACACCTTGCCCAAGGGTGACCCGGAACTGTGTAAGGCAGGGGCGTTCAACTCCCTGAGGCTTAATACAAGCCCACATACCTAATCTTAAATAATCCAATTTCAAAAGTGTGATTAATCTGATTAAAAAAATAATAATTTGACAGCATTTATGTTCCTGATCTTCTAATTAAAACTAATTTTACTGCTCCTACAGATCCTGCAGTACCAATCCCAGCAGTCCTTCCAAAACAAAGTTCTTCCCTCCGCAGCTGTGCTCTTCGTGTATGCTGAGCGTGCTCATGGCATATCGGTAAGATCCCATCTCTTATCACATGACCAATAAAAGACTACATCTAAGCGTTTATTGTTGATTCCAGTTGAAGAAAAATGGAAAGGAGCCCAAAGTTGGAGCAGAGGTTCTCTTAAAAAATGTCTCACACAAAACTAAGGTAAGGCAAAGATATTTGACTCGCACTACTCGACCACTGAAGTCCATCAACTTGTTGTCCATCAGGTCTGCGAGCGATCCACATCTCCGAGATGGGATGAAGCGTTTCATTACTTGGTTCGAGATCCCAGAGATGAAACGCTCACAGTGAAAGTGAGAGTCAGAGTGACGGTGCACAGACATGGCGTAATTCAGTCGAAGCGTAACTAAGCATGTGTGTCTTCCACCAGCTGTCTCACAGCTGGGGTCAGGTTCTTGGGTCCTTGACTCTCCCCCTCAGGGAAGTGATGGCTGAGCCGAACATGGTGCTGGACCGCTGGCTCGCCCTGGACGGAGCTCTGCCAGAGAGCCAGATCCTATTAAGGGTGACACTCAAGGTGCCGCTTGCATATTTAGTCTGTTAAATACGCACAGCACCTAATGTTGTTACGAGATACTTATTTTTGCTGTATAATTTAATGCTGGAAGGTATGACCTACACAAGGCAAGAGTCAGCATATTTGCATATCCAAGCAGGGATGGAGGTTAAAAGGGATGTCAAAGCACCACTGGACCACCATTTTTTTTTCATCTTATGCTATCAAAATCAATATTGTACGTAGTAATAGTTACTTCATAGATGCTAGTATGAACAATCACTTAAAGGAGCATATTAAAATGAACATACAGAATTATTACACTGTGGGCCTGATCTACTGATATCCCAAATAAAAAGTGCTAAATAGCGTGTGCAAACTATAAAATTGTGTGTACTATTAGTGGGCGTGTTGCGGGTGATCTACTGCATGTGCAATTGATAACAAGCATAAAGTGGTGCAGACCGCCCTATTTAAATGAGGATTTATACCAGCTGTGACTAAAAAAAATACTCTTTTCCCTCCACATTTATTGCAGCATAGTTTCCAACCTGTGGTGTTTTGTAATGTTGTTGACATGCAGCTCACAAATATATTATGAACCATCTTTTGAAGTGTGATCTAGACAACGTAACCTATTTTTAGCATGCTGAAAGTGCATCTGGAATGATCCAGTTGCAAGAAAATGCATATTTCAAGACACCGTTGAACACTGTTAAAAAAACAGAAGAAACCAAAACAAATCAATTGAATTTGTTTAAATCAGTCTCTTAAGTCATACAGCAGCTATAAAATGATAAAACATCATTGCTAAATCAACAATATGTCTAATATTTTTATTTCCGATAGTATAAATATGTTGACAAGCACACAGGTGTAATATTCTCTCTGTCAATCAGCAGCAAGATCGCCTCCTTTCTCACAACCATTTGTGCATACCTGTGCTAGTTTGCACAAACATTTTAGCCGTTTGAAACAGAGAAGCAAAACAGTTTTAGTCTTTATAAATCACATTTGACATTGTGATTATATTTGCATCTTCTCCTCCCAGTATTGTGGGTCTTTTAATAATCAGCATATATTCTGGGCACGGCGTGGCGAAGTTGGTAGAGTGGCCGTGCCAGCAATCGGAGGGTTGCTGGTTACTGGGGTTCAATCCCCACCTTCTACCATCCTAGTCATGTCCGTTGTGTCCTTGGGCAAGACACTTCACCCTTGCTCCTGATGGCTGCTGGTTAGCGCCTTGCATGGCAGCTCCCGCCATCAGTGTGTGAATGTGTGTGTGAATGGGTGAATGTGGAAATACTGTCAAAGCGCTTTGAGTACCTTGAAGGTAGAAAAGCGCTATACAAGTATAACCCATTTATCATTTATTTATATACATGAGGACAGACACGCTAACTGGATTGTGCATGCTATTTTGCTCATTTAAAGGGGAACTGCGTTTTTGTTTTTTTTGCCTATCGTTCACAATCATTATGAAAGATATGAGGATGTATTGATTTTTTTTAATGCATTCTAAATATTAAATACATTCGATCAAATGTCCGCTTACAATGAAGCCTATGGAAGCCGTTCAGTTCTGCCAATAGAGCCCCTGAAAATATGTCCAAACACCTCCATTAGGGTTTTATATACATGATGTAAGTATACACGTAATGTAGTAACAGGCACATTTATTGTAACATTTATTTACGTATTTTGTTCATTTTAAGCATACACAGCACATTAATTTAAAAAACGCATCACAACATTGGCTTTTTTTTCTTCATCACTGACTATTACTCACTGCAGACTTATTGAGAGCCAACAAATATAATGAAACATCATTTACTGTACAAGGTCTGCTGTCATTAGGATGCAGACTGCTGGGATGTTCATTATTCCTATTTAGGTGAAAAATGTCTCATAATCCTCACGAAGAAATGTGGTAGGAGAGCGGGGGAGAATAAGCGCTTTTCGTGTCGTTCTCGCCAGTTCCATTCCCTACTCAGCCATCTACTTTTCAGGTGAGAGCTCCCATTGGCTTTACGTTTATTTATTATTTAGAATGCATTAAAAAAAATCCATCCGTCGTCATGTCTTTCATAAGGATTGTGAACAAAATTTCCAAAAAAGTGCAGTTCCCCTTTAAGAGACACAATCTTCTGCACACAGACTTAGACGCTATCAAGTTTGCAGGTGTTTTAATACACGCAAAGTGTAAGTAAATCAAGCTCTAAATGTGTAATCCAAAACTAGAGCTGCTGATAAAGATCTTTTATCAAAATTGCTAATTATCTAACAACATGTATACAGTATTAGTTGAAAGTAGTGCAAAACTGCACCACATCATACAGAGAGGGGTTTCTAATAATTGTTTTATTCAGTACACAAGAAAATAAAATAAACATCTGATGCAGTGCAGTGCAAACTACAAACACAAAAATAAACATTTTGTTATTGTGTGGCCCTTTAAAGCATAACATAGCAAAACTTTTGGATTATTTTGTGTGTCCATATGCCTTGCAGATCCTGGACACTCAGTTGGCAGTATGCCGCAGGGATGACGGAAGTGGAGAGACAGTCATTCCCAGGTGGGATCCCTCCCATCTGGACCTCAGGCACAGATTCGCCAAGTGAGTCATTAATTCTCCATGGAGATAAGATAGCAGCTGTCTGCCGGTCTATTTGATGATCACCAACAATCAATTGCCTGCTACTACATACATTACATTTCATACATTTAATTTATTTTTAGGGCCAGTGATACGTCAAGTGCATCTGGCCAGGTGAAGCTCACCATTGGGCACTCCACAGAGGAAAGCAGGCTTTACATCACCGTCCATGCGTGCAGGTCTCACGTGGCATGATATTTATGTGTCACTTGATATTATAATAACAGTAAATAGTAAACATGACATGTACGTGTGTGCAGAGGCCTGACAGCATGCTCAAAGGACGGGGCTGACCCTTACGTTACCCTCATCCTGCTGCCCGACAAGAAAGCGACCACCAAGAGGAGAACCGCCACCAAGAAGAGAGACCTCAACCCAGAATTCAACGAGAGGTGAGACAAATGTGCCATCTAGTGACGGTCATAGAGGCGCCACGACACATGTAGGACTCACTAAACTCTCCTTTTCCGTAGGTTTGACTTTGACTTTTCTCTGGAGGAGGCGACACAGAGGAGGCTGGATCTGTCTGTGAAGAACAGCGTCTCCTTCATGAGCAGAGAGAGGGAGCTCATTGGCAAAGTAAGTACGGTTATGTAACATGTACACTCTGTTCATAACATTGGTGACAACAGCACAATCTAATGTATGAATCCAACATATACTCTGTTGCATACAATAATGCTCACGTTTCATTAAAGGCCTACTGAAATGAATTTGTTTTATTTAAACGGGGGTTGCAGATCCATTCTATGTGTCATACTTGATCATTTCGCGATATTGCCATATTTTTGCTGAAAGGATTTAGTAGAGAACATCGACGATAAAGTTCGCAACTTTTGGTTGCTGATAAAAAAAGCCTTGCCTGTACCGGAAGTAGCGTGACGTCACAGGTTGAAAGGCTCCTCACATTTCCCTATTGTTTACACCAGCAGCGAGAGCGATTCGGACCGAGAAAGAGACGATTACCCCATTAATTTGAGCCAGGATGAAAGATTCGTGGATGAGGAACGTGAGAGTGAAGGACTAGAGTGCAGTGCAGGACGCATCTTTTTTCGCTCTGCCCGTAACTAAGTTACAAGCTGGCTCATTGGATTCCACACTCTCTCCTTTTTCTATTGTGTATCATGGATTTGTATTTTAAACCACCTCGGATACTATATCCTCTTGAAAATGAGACTCGAGAACGCGAAATGGACATTCACAGTGACTTTTATCTCCACGGCAATACATCGGCGAAGCACTTTAGCTACGGAGCTAACGTGATAGCATCGGGCTTAACTGCAGATAGAAACAAAAGAAACAAACCCCTGACTGGAAGGATAGACAGAAAATCAACAATACTATTAAACCATGGACCTGTAAATACACGGTTAATGCTTTCCAGCCTGGCGAAGCTTAACAATGCTGTTGTTAACAACACCATTGAAGCTAATTTAGCAACGGGACCTCACAGAGCTATGCTAAAAACATTAGCTATCCACCTACGCCAGCCAGCCCTCATCTGCTCATCAACACCCGTGCTCACCTGCGTTCCAGCGATCGACGGAGCGACGAAGGACTTCATCCGATCATCCGTGCGGTCGGCGGCTAGCGTCGGATAGGGCGTCTGCTATCCATCTCAAAGTCCTTCTGGTTGTGTTGCTGTAGTCCGCCGCTAATACACCGATCCCACCTACAACTTTCTTCTTTGCAGTCTTCATTGTTCATTAAACAAATTGCAAAAGATTCACCAACACAGATGTCCAGAATACTGTGGAATTTTGCGATGAAAACCGAGCTTTTTGTATTGGATTCAATGTGTCCGAATACTTCCGTTTCAACGATTGACGTCACGCGCATTCGTCATCATACATAGACGTTTTCAACCAGAAGTTTAGCGGGAAATTTAAAATTGCACTTTATAAGTTAACTCGGCCGTATTGGCATGTGTTGCAATGTTAAGATTTCATCATTGATATATAAACTATCAGACTGCGTGGTCGGTAGTAGTGGGTTTCAGTAGGCCTTTAACACTAACAGGTCTATTCATTTAACAATACATTAAATTAATGTGGCGCAGAACTGTTGTGTGTCTTACAGGAAGCGGTTTCTAGTATTTTTGTTAGCTCATTTAGTTTAATCAAAGACTGAAAATATTGTAGTTATTTGTTTATTTATTGGTTTCTTTTACAGGGACGGTGCACATTAATTAACATAAGTTTTGTATCTGTTTTCCCTGGACATATCTTAAAACTGTCTTCCTAAAACAGTAGTAAATAGATTATAGAGCGAACAATAGCAATATATAAAAGAGCAGTAGCCCAGCCATTAAGTAAAATTAGGTTCTTGCCTTGTCTGAATTGAAATCAACTAAATTTTGCACAATGCTCTCATTTATTGAAATGAGTGAATAAAAAAGAGCTTGCAACTGCGAATCGGTTCTCATTGTCAATGATGTGTATTGTTTACATTTGAACCAATCGTAGTACCAAATCAGTACTTTAAAAACAATGCTGGTGCTTGACCAGTGACCAATTTTTTTTAAAAAACAAACGGGAAAAAGAACCCACAACAATGCCTTTTTTCCCCGTGACATTTAAGTTGAACAGACCAGTAATTTAAATATTTTAATTCTATGAATACAATGATAACAAAGTAATACATTCAAAAATTAGAAATACAACCAATTGTCATCATTATTGCAGCAATTCAGAACGTAGAGAACGTGCAAAAAATAACTTATTTGAGCTGTTTGATGCTCATAATTCTGAGTGCTCCTGAATGCAACCTCGCTTGCTGTCACCATCATTGGTACTGGCTAGCTTGTTCAAATAAAAGAGTCGTTCAAACAACTCGACTCGTTCATATTCTACCAAATAAAAACCTGTGACTCAACAGTTGAGAATCACTGCTTTTGATCATGTGGAATTGACAAACTTCTCCACTGTGTAGAGCAAATACGGTGTAATTGGGCTTCTGTGTGTTCACATAATGTGCAAAAAATGGCATGTGAGATACATTATGGTTGTCTACGACCTTGCATTTTTAGCTATGTTTGAAAGTACACAGTCACACAAGTGCTTATAATTCTTCCCTTCTTCCAGCTGCAGCTGGACCTGGACCAAATAGACCTGAAGACTGGCGTCACTCTGTGGTAAAGATCCAAAATTCTGTTAGCCACCAAGTTCGTAGGAATAACAACTTTTCTATTTCCTCTCCGCAGGTACGATTTGATACCAGAGTTCGTCTAGAGAAATGAACGCTGATCGCCCGTACTATTTAACATGTAGTGTTGCTTCTGTGACCTGTGATTTGTGCGTTTGTATATTCAGCTTTATGGCAATTTCCATCTTTGCTGAAGAAACCAAAAAACAAAGACAAAGCATCTGCTCCACAAAACAGCAGTCCATCAGTATTTATTCGAGGAAGCTAGCTTGTCATCTCTGAAATGTTACCTGTGATGCATCCTTAAGACACATTCTTCAGTAGAATATTGCGGCTGAATAGATATTTATTAATGCGACTATGTTGCACAGAATACAACATTTGTATATACAATTATAAGAGGTGATAATATAAAAGGCTATAAAAGTTATATTCTGTGGTTAATATTCAAAGCTATGACAATGCTGTGTAAATTTGTACCCTCCGACTCGACTGAAAGAGATTAGAGCTTCGTTTTTTACAGTCTTAAAACCAATTCCTAATATTGCTTTGTGTGCGTTTTATTATTGCCTTAAGTATCAACAAAACTTTGAACAGTGTTATTGGGTTATGTTCCAGACAATGTTTTATATGTTTAAACCAGAGATTTATGACTAAATGTTACTTTTATAACTGAAAGTATTACAAAGTGATCAGAGCTATGAAACTCCAAGCAGTCCTAATCACTGTGCTTTTACCAAGACTTTGATGGTACACATGGAACGCACGCTTTCTTGCATACGTAGTGCTAAACGCAAGCTTCTATAAGTAGGTTTTCCCATGCAAAGCAGCTCTTTCCATCACAAGAAATGAGTAAATAGTACACAAGTGCTGGGGACTTTGTGTTGCACGACTGTCATCACTTCATCACTTGTGTATTTGAAAGATGTTCAAGATAAAACTGCTGTTTTTGACATCGTATACATCAGCTTTGAAGTTGTTAATTAAAGTTTGCACTCCCATCAACCAAAACGACTTGAGAATCTGTTTTGTACGGATAATCATTTTAAACCTTCATAGACAAGAATCTATTATTGTAAACATGATAGGTCTTGGTAGTAATGAAAACATAAAAGTGTAACAAAATATAGTATTCTTACTTGTATTAATATAATGGTAAATGTAACTATAAATATAATATATGATAATAATATTTTAGACTAATAAAGAAACATTTTATAGAAGCCGTCTCATATTACACTACAATATTTTTCTGGAGATGTAATTCCCGTGTTGTGCAACCTGGGACCCAGCAATGCATTTTTGTCCTCTTTTGAAGTAACAGACAAGAGTTTTGTAGCCTTAGTTCTACTTCAAAACAATCTGCAAGACTAAAACCTGTTGTGTTGTAAAGAGGACATCATGGGCTTTTTAGTGATTTGTTGTCCAATATGATCTGTCTTCCAAAAAGGCTTTTATGGGCACAAAATAAGTCAAATATTCAATGTATCCACTTATTGTGTTTTTAAAGGTGGAAAGTAAGTGTTTTTTTTAAGTAAGTATGGTTTAAGTTGGTTTTAGTATGTCATTTTTATGATACTGAAAGGAACATATTTTTCCAGTGTCCTGTGTGGTGGACATAAGGACTCACTGCTATTACTTTTTCATATAAAATGAAAATGTTTGACATGTGTTACCAATAAGAAACATTTTTTTTTGCGTATCATCCATAAAATCATTAAAGAGGTATGGCATGAAATTTACGAAACAACAAAAAGCTAGAATTTTCAATGTTTTTTTTTTTTTTTACATTAATCCATCCGTTGTCAAAGTCAATACAGTAATAACTCAACTTAAAAAAGTTTAATTGGTTCTTAACTTGAAACACTTGTATCTCAAACGTCTCCCACTGAAATCAATTAAATTGGTGCTTGGCGCCCCACAAACAGCACAATTTTACCATGCAGCATGCCTTTTAAAAAGAAAAGCAAATTTTGGGTTAAGAAATAATGTATAAAAACAACACAATAGCATTTACTACAAACAACTACAGTAGTTTTATGAAGTAACATAATAATAAAGTACAGCATTTTACTTGGAGGGTGAACTTCTATAGTATCTCCTTTCAGCTGCTTCTCCATCAAACACACCATCAGCAGCTTTTCCATAATTCCATGGATAAATGTCCGCTGTTTGGATATTATTTTAACATTCTTAACTAACGTTCGACTCATTCTGCTTCAGTATGATGCAGACTAGCAGTGATATGCTCAAAATACTTTGCAAAATTGGCGACACACTCGGTCATGTTTTTGATCATTTCTTTAATTCAATGAATATCATCCACATCTACTTCTCAGCTACTTCACACTCACTTTTTTTCCTTCTCATGCTTGGAAAAGTTATGTAGATCTCTTGCTAAAAGTTAATGCTAGTAAGTAACACCAGATGTTTTGGTCGGATCTTACGGGGTTCACTTTGATCTTTGCTACGCCAACTAAAGGCTTGGAACTCACATTTTTTGGTTGCAACTTAAAGCATAACTATTAGTCCAGAGACAACTCTTATCTCAAAATACTCTTAAGTTAAGGTACCATTGTATAACTAAAATAAAATCATGGTATAGTAGTATATTGTGTGTAGAGCAGTGATTCTCAAACTAGTGGTACACAAGCCCCATCTTGTGCTACGCCAAATAATCGCTTAATTAAATGTTTACACACAATGTTACTGTTCAAATGGTGTGTAATGTTACAGTGGTCCACAATATTTAATATACTTGTTAAATCAAACTTCCGCCTTGTTTTAATGAACATTTAAGCTTACTACGCTACCGTATTTAATGTTTGATCATTGTGGTGGTACTTGGAGAGCCAAGTGTTTTCTGTGGTGGTACTTGGTGAACAAAGTTTGAGAACCACTGGTGTAGAGTATTGTTTCTCTTATCAAAACAGTGCACTAGTTGGCGCTGTAAATTACATTAAATTAGAGAATAATGAAAAAGTAAGACATGTTTTAATTTTGTAGGTTGAATGGCAACACTAAATTGGCCCTAGTGTGTGAATGTGAGTGTGAATGTTGTCTGTCTATCTGTGTTGGCACTGCGATGAGGTGGCGACTTGTCCAGGGTGTACCCCGCCTTCCGCCCGAATGCAGCTGAGATAGGCTCCAGCACCCCCCGCGACCCCAAAAGGGACAAGCGGTAGAAAATGGATGGATGCTTTAATTTTCCTGAGGGAACTCTCCTGAAGGAATCAATAAAGTACTATCTATCTATATATTGTCATTAGGTTTAAATCCACTTTATTTTTTCTAAAGGTCTAAATGTAATTACCTTTTATCACCACCAGATGGTACTAATCTTCAATTAACCTCCGTCCAGCTGCTTGGCGACAGATGTCAGAGTTGGGGCAGAGGTTCAGAATTGATTGACAGGCGCATGGACTAATAGCGTTGCCGCCTCTCCGCGAGGGGGTGTGTTTGATAGCAAGAGGCCCCGCCCACTCGGCTCACACAACAATAATGAATGGAAACACGTCGTGGCCAAGAAAGTCCAGCAGCAACTTCATAACCGCTTGGTCGCGATTTTGAAAGTTAGAAGCGAAATAGTCGCGTCAGTCATGGTTTGCGGAGGGATACGGGAAAAGTTGGACTTTTTGACATACAAACTTGTTCAGACTACGAAAGGAAAGTGAGCTGTAAACGTGATTAAATGGCATTTGGGGTCAGCACAGCGACTCTACTGGACTGTCAGTTTTTATACTGGAGAAGTGGATCGTTTGGATTGTTACGCTAATCACATCGCTGGAATACGAAGGAGATTTTTTTATTTACCTGATTTGGATTTAACTCCAAAAGTAGTGTATTAAGAAGATATAGAAATGGGTAATATAGAAAGTGTGGACGGTCAGTCGGAGATGAAGCATCACATTATGCCTCTAAAGGTGCCAATGCCGGACCCGACCGAGCTGGAGGAGAAGTTTGCCATTGTTTTGGTAAGTTATTATTATTATTATTATTATTATTATTATTATCATCTCACATTGTTATGATGATGGTGCAAATATTAAAATCAAACGGAACGGTTGCATTGAACGTCTCAAGGTTGGAAATAGTGGAACTTAAAACCAACACTGGTCATTTCGATTTAATCGTTTTTTAATCGTTTATTTTGAACTATTTGGAGACTGTCCCGCCCCTTACCCTGCCTGCTTTTACTCCCCCAACCCCTCCTGTCCTGTGGTTCTTTTGTCTCCTCAAAAGTCAGGCAACTGAGCATTTGGCTGCAGGGCAGCGAACGCAACACGGGACAAATGTGTGTTGTGTATGTATGTATGTATGTATGTATTGTATATCCTTCAACACATCTCATCACTCCATTGTGATTACTGTAAAAGTTGTTTAAAAATTGGCCAAACATGTGAAGACATTCTCTGAATCCCCCTTAAACTCCCACGCACACACACCCACCCACCCTCTTCAGAATGAAGTTGAGCTCTTGTACTGATGAGCTCTCAGTCAACACCCACTTTTTCTGTCAAGTGACACTACTGTCATCCAATGTGAACTTTTTGGGACCTTCCAACATAAGGGGACTTTACGTTTATTTTGGTTATTTTAGCAACTTCCCCTTGAGGTGATCTTTTATAATTCATGAGGGGGGGGGGGGGTTACCCACATACGCTGTCCTCTCCAAGGTTTCTCATGGTCATTCACATTGACGTCCCACTGGGGTGAGTTTTACTTGCCCGTATGTGGGCTCTGTACCGAGGATGTCGTTGTGGCTTGTACAGCCCTTTGAGACACTTGTGATTTAGGGCTATATAAATAAACATTGATTGATTGATTGATTGATGACGATACAGATTTAGTCTCCATTGGGGAAAAATGCACAACCCGCTGTGATCTACCACCAGTGGTCCTTGGACCAGGATCCGCTGATTGGGAGGCGAGAGTGCTAGTTGTGGGGCGTCACCCTTTCCCCCAGTTCCGCTCACACTGGTGAATAAATGATGGGGTGGTGGTCAGAGGGGTCGTAGGCGCAAACTGGCAGCCACGCTTCCGTCAGCCTACCCAAGGGCAGCTGTGGCTACAAATGTAGCTTACCACCACCAGGCGTGAATGAATGATCGGTTCTCACTTCTCTGTGAAGTGTGTCTAGAAAAGCGCTATATAAATCTAATCCATTATTGTTATTATTAGACGACAAGCTTAAAGCATAAGCTGTCAGCTCATTTGCTAGCGCAGGGGTTTAAAACTTGTTTTCAGTTACGGCTGCCATCAGAAGCCGGCTTGTAACAGTGAATATAAGCCACCATTTATAAAGTTGTAGTCCGTAAGTTTTTTTATTTTTCACTATCCTCTTGTTCTGGGGCAGACTGGTTCGTATTTGCACATGCATGCTAAAATCCTCCTCCTTTGCCATTTAAAAAAAAAAAGAAGTAGTGTATAGTTCAAACTAGGGTTGTACGGTATACCGGTATTAGTATAGTACCGCGATACTAATGAATCATACTCGGTACTATCCCGCCTCTGAATAGTACCGGTTCAGTACCTAGTTCAAACTTATATCTATATGGAAGCACTAAAAACTACAACATGGCTGACGGGGTGGAGACGCAGTCGAAGGGGGTTGTCCTGAAGAAGGGTTTCGGCATGTAAAAAAGCGCACCCACAAAAGGGGGCATCCTGAAGAGACCGTCAGAAAGCGGCTTGAAGATGGTCTGTAAATCATAATATATGCAACATTTTGACCATCACATGTTATGTAGACCATAAGTGTTTTAAATGTATAAAACAAGGAGTTATGGGTTATACTTGTATAGCGCTTTTCTACCTTCAAGGTACTCAAAGCGCTTTGACAGTATTTCCACATTCACCCATTCACACACACATTCACACACTGATGGCGGGAGCTGACATGCAAGGCCCTAACCACTACCCATCAGGAGCAAGGGTGAAGTGTCTTGCTTAAGGACACAACGGACGGGACGAGGTTGGTAGAAGGTGGGGATTGAACCAGGAACCCTCAGGTTGCTGGCACGGCCACTCTCCCAACAGCCCCACGACGTCCCCAAAAACAATCATAATATCATCCCTTCAAAAGACATGAGCTCCGCAAGAATCACCTCTAAAGCTTGCATGACAATTAGACACAGCACAGTACAATACAGCACAGCTCCCTGCTGGACTTCATTACATTACTGGACGTTGGTGGATGTGACTGATGCCTCCAGTGCATCTGTAGCCAAGGAACCTCCTCTAAACAACTCCTTTCTCATGTCGCCATACTCTGCATCTTTGCAACTCAACTGCAACTCATTCACTGTTATTATGTGCAGCCATGCAGAGAAGATTTCTAGGCAAGAGGGCAGTAGACTCAACAGTCATGTTGTTTCTTTCACAAGCTCTCCACCCTGCTCCCAAGTAACTACACATTTCCTTCACTTTGTGCAAGAGCATAACAAGCTTGTATATTTTAGTTTTCTAATCAGACAATGGTCCCTCTCCCTGGCCCGAGAGATAAAGCTACTTCACTAGAGTCTCTTCAGGTGGTTCCTTCATCTGGCAAAGAGTCTGGTAATTTTTTTCATACTTTGGACCAAAATAGTTATGTCTAAATTAAGCTGATTGCTTTGGTGTGTTTTCGTAGCTGGCATCAATCAGATTACTTTCCATGAAAAGGTATTTTTACATGGGCTATTTCCCCTCTCTTTTGGACCACAGCCTGCTGGTGTAAAAAGGTGTGTAAATAAATGTGGATGCATGTGTGTGTAGCAATTGCCCATCCTCCCAGACAAAAGCACACAGACGTCCCAGCGGGATGACAGCGGCCCAGAATGATGTCATGTGTGCAGCAGCCTTCGCCCCTTGTAGTAACATTGCTGGCCTAATGACTCTAACAGGACCTCTCCACAGCAGATGATGGAGGAGGAGGAGTTTGATTCCTGCAAATGAATTGCAAGAACACATTGTCTTCTCTTTGATTTTCTTCAGTTTTATTTGCTGTGGCTATAACAGCTGCTTGCATCTGAAGTAACAGGATTTTTTGGACCCATAACATGCCAGCTGGTCTGATTGGGACGTAAAGTCTTGTCTATATGCTCAGTGGCAGCCCAATTTGGCACAACAGTAATTGTATGGAACAATTTAGATTCAAGGAGAGCATAATAAGAATGACACTGTTGATTTATTCTCAACATGTATGTTGTCTGAATAAGGCCAATTTTACAGTTACCAGTACTTAGTAGGGAATTGTGCTGCATCAACAAAAATGCCCACTGGGTAGCATGATTCTGCCCGATATTGCATAGAAACGGAAGCTCAGAACATTCACAGAGAGCAATTTCACCAACCCATTAAACATATCATTAGGGAAAAAAACACTAGGAGAATTGAGGGATGAATTTTGTCTTGTCTCATAAGTGTTGTTACAATGTTGTTGGATACTCGTGGTAAACTATGCCAAAGCATGAAATCATCAGGTTCATGCATATTGGGTTGCACACAGTTTTCTGTTTGTGGGGTTTGCTGTCTCGCTACGCCGTGATGTCACAGCGAGGTGAACATACTTATTTGGAAATTAAGTCAAGCGCTCAGCCAGAGGGGGTGAGCTCGGGTGAGGAACAATGAGAAAACACAAAAAAGATAGGATCAAATATTATTTTATATAATAACACCAATGTACAACATGCAGGGATATAAGTGCTACAGACTGAATTGATCGGCGAGCGTGTAAATGTACCTAATACCTTTTATCTGTGTCAATGCTAAAAGTAGAATACTTGGGAAAGTGTTTTTCCATATTATCTTTTATTTTACAAAATATCATACCAATTTAGGGACGTGACAATAAGAACATTTCATATCACAGTTATTGTGACCAAAATTATCCCGGTTATCATTATTATCACGGTATTGTTAAATGTGCTCATAAAGTACTCATACTGAAAATTTTTAACCAAG
Source organism: Entelurus aequoreus (assembly GCF_033978785.1). NCBI lineage: Eukaryota > Metazoa > Chordata > Actinopteri > Syngnathiformes > Syngnathidae > Entelurus > Entelurus aequoreus. Next base: position 29,106,173 of record NC_084737.1, read on the forward strand.
TTTTCCTTTTAAAACGTTAATGTGTTTTTATATTTACAGTATGTTAGCATTTAAGCTAGCATCTTTTTTAGGAAATGAGCAGAATCGCTAAGTTTTTCCACATGTGATAATCAATCACAGTTTTACGATAATTACAATTTGTAACGGTTGTGCCCTGTGATGAGGTGGCGACTTGTGCAGGGTGTACCCCGCCTTCCGCCCGTGTGCAGCTGAGATAGACTCCAGCACCCCCCGCAACCCCAAAAGCATACTTGCCAACCCTCCCGGATTTTCCGGGAGACTCACGGAATTCAGCGCCTCTCCCGAAAACCTCCCGGAAGAAATTTTCTCCCGAAAATCTCCCGGAATTCAGCCGGAGCTGGAGGCCACGCCCCCTCCAGCTCCATGCGGACCTGAGTGGGGACAGCGGCGACAGTCTGTTTTCACGTCCGCTTTCCCACGATATAAACAGTGTGCCTGCCCAATCACGTTATAACTGTAGAATGATCGAGGGTGAGTTCTTGGTTTCTTATGTGGGTTTATTGTTAGGCAGTTTCATTAACGTCCTCCCAGCGCGGTAACAACACACAACACAGCAGTCACCTTTTCGTCTACCGTAAAGCAGTTCGTCTGCCGTAAACAGCAATGTTGTGACACTCTTAAGCAGGACAATACTGCCATCTGCTGGATAGCCTCCAAAACACTGAAATTCAAGTATTTCTTTTATTTATATGTATAATAAAATAAATATATATATATATATACAGTATATATATAGCTAGAATTCACTGAAAGTCAAGTATTTCATATATATATATATATATATATATATATATATATATATATATATATATATATATATATATATATATATATATATACACATATATGACATACTAGAGTTGGTGAATTCTAGCTGTAAATATACTCCTCCTCTCTGAACCACGCCCACAACCACACCCCCGCCCCACCCCCCGGAATCGGAGGTCTCAAGGTTGGCAAGTATGCTCAAAAGGGACAAGCGGTAGGAAATGGATGGATGGATTGATGGAATACTCACTGTCGGGATTTTAGCACGGTGTATCATTGTACCAATAATCGTTATATCCCTACACCAGATTAAACATTCAATTCTATGTAGCATGTAACATAGCTGATGGCAAAATATTCTTCTTCATGCCCCAAAACTAGTTGAGACAGAATCAACAGTGCCTCTGCTGGTTGCAGCCAACAGTGCACAACATTCTGCCTTAGTTTCTTCAAGATCTGATAATTCCACAATCAATTCCACACAATGCGATCAATCGTTTAATCAGTTGTTATGCTCATCCTTAGGAACTCTTACTCTCTCAATGTAATTCATTTGCCCAGTCAGTCAGTCAGTCAGTCAGTCAGTCAGTCAGTCAGTCAGTCAGTCAGTCAGTCAGTCAGTCAATGTTTCCTACTTCTCCACTCCCAGAATCCACTATGTCTTGCACCTAACCTTCTCCATATGAGCCTGCCTTTATGAAAACGATGTAAAAGGAGTGGGTGGCACTTTCAAAGGTGTACGTCTGGCATGGGATCTTCTTTCACTAGTCCACTGCTGGATTCCTGCGGTCTGGTCCGCACTGAAGCCGCAGGAGAACTCGGGGAGGGAAAATTCCCTTTGAACTGCGTGGCCGCCTGCCACTGTTTTCAGTGGTAATGACTTTACCAACTTATTTTTTTTACACAGCAGACATATTGTTGGTTGAGGGGGGGCTACATGGGAACAGTTTTAGTTTCTGACTGCTTTAGCATCCTAACTGATCAGTCACACTAATCCAATCCCACAATGGTTTAGTCGTTGACATGCAGTTGCATCATGCAAAACACAGATGAAGAGTTTCAGTGTTGACAGTGTGACAGACTAGCTGCTTCTTCAAGTCCAACGAAAGTGGAAAGATAAGTGGAACTAATGGAGTCAAGATGTGAGAAGTGTTTACTGAGCATAAAATCTAAATTAGCGTTATTTATTGCCTTTCATTTGTGCGCCCAACTTTTCTTCTCCTGAGTCCTTACACACGAGCCCCTTTTCTAAAAAAGGAAGATGTGTGTACATCTGGCTCAGGCACCCACCACCGCGACCTCAGAGGAAGAGGGGGATTATGAGAATCGGGCGAATGCAGTTAACTCAGGGTTTTAGCCGTTCACCTGGCCCTGCGCGCCCTCGAGCTACAATTCCCCCAAGTGGGCTACGTTTTATAGGCACTTTTAGGGCTTCTGTAATTCTGTCCTCGCAGTTATTTGGAAAGCAGGGGTCAAGTAAAAGTGCACGACTGAGCAGATGCATCATGTCCGCAATTATCATACAACATTGCCTGTGTTCACTCACTAACACAGCTGCATGCTTACACACTAGCCCACATCATTGGCTTCATAAACGATTAAGTCTTTGTTCACACTACCTGATGCATGCTTGTGGAGGTTGTGTTGTCTGTGGGGGGATTTCAAGATGCTAATGCAGCTGCACTTTGCAAGGCAGGAGGTTGGAGAAGTGGTTTCCTCCTCAGTACAATAGGGACTCTGTCAGTCTGTGTTGTTTTAGAAAGGGGGCCTCATCCCCCCGGTGCCTTTTGTGCTGAAATAAACTTTTGGGTATTCACTTGTTTTTAAATTAATAGGTGCAAACTCTTTACAGCAGTTTAAATTGTTTGGATAATGTTTTGATTGTTTTAATGTAATTTCTGATAACTTCATTTGGGGAGATTCTTGCAAAAATTGTTCTCTCTTTTTTTGGTCTTGGTTGTTACATGCTGTAACCTTCCCTATGCAGAAAAAAAATCCTCGGACATTTTAGTTGATTTAAAAGTTCTATCTCAACACAGCATGAGATCAGATTTGTTGCTCTTTCTTTCTGGCTGACCTTTGCCTTTTTTTTTTTTACTGGGCAGCCTGTCAAAGAGCGTGGCCAGCATGAGTTATTGAGGCGTTCATGTACCTGCATTCCTGTCATTCCTCCTGTATATCGTCCGTCGGCGGGGGCTTCCCTCAGCCCCGCATGGACGCACTGAGGAGAACAAACAGGATGTCGGCCTCACAGGAATGAAAGAATACTTCCTTTTCCTTGATTCATCACCAATCCCTGCAGTTATTTATAACTTATTGTCTCTTAGATATTGTTATAAATTCCCTTTGTCAGAAGATTAAGAGAAAGTTCCCTATTTAATATGATAATTGTTGAATATAATTGACTATATTATTGTTTACGTAAACAAGCTATTATTGTAGTCATGCACCTTTATGTTACGTCTGTTTTGAGTCAGGCAGTTTACCGGGCAGCTATGTTTACTTTCCGGGGTCCTTCGGGCAATGTGTTGAACAGTGTGTGTACGTGAGAGTGTGCTTAGCTGCTGCTGCTACAAAGCAATATATAAAAAAGAAGTTAAAAAGTAAAACGGTGTCCTTATTCCCTAACCGGAGTACGCTCACGGGTGAAGAGTCCCAGCACAACAACAACAATATCAGTTTAAACATATAGTTCTTTACGGCGTGGCGAAGTTGGTAGAGTGGCTGTGCCAGCAATCGGAGTGTTGCTGGTTAGTGGGGTTCAATTCCCACCTTCTACCTTCCTAGTCACGTCCGTTGTGTCCTTGGGCAAGACACTTCACCCTTTGCCTCTGATGGCTGCTGGTTAGCGCCTTGCATGGCAGCTCCCGCCATCAGTGTGTGAATGTGTGTGTGAATGGGTAAATGTGGAAATACTGTCAAAGCGCTTTGAGTACCTTGAAGGTAGAAAAGCGCTATACAAGTATAACCCATTTGTCATTTAATAGATATACTACAATGTTTCAACGTTTGGGAAGCTGAATGAACATCTGGCTTTTTTGCGGGATATTTGATTCTTTACCTACAAAAAAGCCTCAAAGACGGAAATCAATGCTAGTGCTTTAGCTGTGAAGCTGAACGATGGAATATCATGTTCAACCCACTTCCTGTCACCATTAGAAGCAAGTTAAAGGCCTACTGAAACCCACTACTACCGACCACGCAGTCTGATAGTTTATATATCAATGAAGAAATCTTAACATTGCAACACATGCCAATACGGCCGGGTTAACTTATTAAGTGCAATTTTAAATTTCCCGCTAAACTTCCGGTTGAAAACGCCTATGTATGATGACGTAAGCGCGTGACGTCAATCGTTGAAACGGAAGTATTCGCACCCCATTGAATCCAATACAAAAAGCTCTGTTTTCATCTCAAAATTCCACAGTACACTTGACATCTGTGTTGGTGAATCTTTTGCAATTTGTTTAATGAACAATGAAGACTGCAAAGAAGAAAGTTGTAGGTGGGATCTGTGTATTAGCGGCGGACTACAGCAACACAACCAGGAGGACTTTGAGATGGATAGCAGACGCGCTAGCCGCCGACCTCACCTTGACTTCCTCCGTCTACGGGCCGCCGACCGCATCTATGATCGGGTGAAGTCCTTCGTCCGCTCCGTCGATCGCTGGAACGCAGGTGAGCACGGGTGTTGTTGAGCAGATGAGGGCTGGCGTAGGTGAATAGCTATTGTTTTTAGCATAGCTCTGTGAGGTCCCGTTGCTAAGTTAGCTTCAATGGCGTCGTTAGCAACAGTATTGTTAAGCTTCGCCAGCCTGGAAAGCATTAACCGTGTAGTTACATGTCTATGGTTTAATAGTATTGTTGATTTTCTGTCTATCCTTCCAGTCAGGGGTTTATTTCTTTTGTTTCTATCTGCATTTAAGCCCGATGCTATCACGTTAGCTCCGTAGCTAAAGAGCTTCGCCGATGTATTGTCGTGGAGATAAAAGTCACTGTGAATGTCCATTTCACATTCTCGACTCTCATTTTCAAGAGGATATAGTATCCGAGGTGGTTTAAAATACAAATCCGTAATCCACAATAGAAAAAGGAGAAAGTGTGGAATCCAATGAACCCTTGTACCTAAGTTACAGTCAGAGCGAAAAAAGATACGTCCTGCACTGCACCCTAATCCTTCACTCTCACGTTCCTCATCCACAAATCTTTCATCCTCGCTCAAATTAATGGGGTAATCGTCGCTTTCTCAGTCCGAATCGCTCTCGCTGCATTGTGAACAATGGGGAAATGTGAGGAGCCTTTCAACCTGTGACGTCACGCTACTTCCGGTACAGGCAAGGCTTTTTTTTATCAACGACCAAAAGTTGCGAACTTTATCATCAATGTTCTATACTAAATCCTTTCAGCAAAAATATGGCAATATCGCGAAATGATCAAGTATGACACATAGATTGGATCTGCTATCCCCGTTTAAATAAAAAAAAATAATTTCAGTAGGCCTTTATGTGGAAGGTTTATTAAAAAATGACTAGGAAGGGAAATGTTTCGCTTTCACCGCATTGGAGAGCTGTGAATTCAAATGAGAGGGGAGCAAAGCGAGAAAGGAGGCACAGCTGTAATTAAACGGTGTTGTCTTTGACTGCAAGGAGGATTTCACACTACCTAACTGCAGTTGCAACACTTTCTAGGGAACTCCTGTTTGAACCATTTGTTCATTGTTGGGCAGTGTTGGACAGGTCAAGTATTATACCAGTTGATTAACAGAACAATTGTCTAATAAAAACTCACTATAGGCTCATTAGCATAGGATGATAATACAGTCATTCCTCGTTAATTGCTTTTAATTGGTATACCAGACATGGCCACGATAAACAGATTTTCGCGAAGGATTATTATTGTCAAATCAAATATTTGTTCATAGTTTGAGCATAAAAAATCAGTTTACAACTTTCTAAATACTTTTTTACAAAAGTAAAAAAAGTATACATTATTGGAGCCCTTTAAAGAGGAAATAACATTCATATAGTCACCCTTACACTCGTTTCACCCAAAAGTGTTTCACTGTAGATTACAGTATTTACAGGTAGCCCGGTGGATCCTGCAAGCATCATTGCTATAACACTCACCCAGGCACTATAACACGGCGTGCAAATGCTTTGTCACATCCTTGGTAGTTAGAACTGGTGAAAACATGGCATGTGTTGTTCTGCAAAAACATGGTCAACTTGTCCAATCTATGATAGTTAGCTTTGACGTCAACATTCCAAGTTAGCATTGTATGTCCGCATTGTCATTCCACGTTTCTCAGGCCAAAGCTGTGTTATTGATGTCGAAGATCAAGTGCATCAACAGAGTTTATCCCCACTTTGGCCCGGTAGTTGCTGATGACTGATAGCAGTCTCAGTTAGCCTGAGGCGCCGCTCCGAACGTCTGATGCTGCGTCGGCCAGCTGTTGTCGTTCGATATCGCTCGCGTCATAACCTCACAAATATGTAGATGTGTTATTGATGAGACAGGAGTTGAAGATCAAGTCCATCAAAACGTTGTTCTGCCAATAGGTGGGCAACTTAGATAGATGATAGATTAGCGTCACATTATCTTTAGTAGGGTTCACCCTGAAGACGAAAACGGAAGTCATGCTTTATGGTGAATATTTATTGATCTCCACAACATAGTAATAAATATAAAACATACATTAACCTAATTTAACTAAATGTATTTGTTATTTTTTTAAATCACAACATTTGAAGTGCAAAGTAAACAGGGATTACTCTAGTCGAAACTAGATGGCATATAGAAAAGATACTTGAATATTGTTAGCTTTATAGATTTTCAACTGTAGATATTTAGCTCTGACAAAACCTACTTACTCTTAATTGGTATTGGACTAATTCATCAAAATGTCAAAACGTCTGTTTGCTGGTTGGAGATACATTTGCACGCAAATGACAGATGTGATCTGACCTGTTAAATGGATGACTTAACAAGCCTGTAACTGAGTAGGCCACTGTTTTGTTTGCAAACAAGCATCAACATCTATGCCGGTCTCAAGAGCAACTTCTTTGTTTGCTTACAGTCTTCCAAAATCTTTGTGTAAAATTCCTGCTTTGTTGTGGCCTCCTAGTTCAGATTACTCGTCCAATGAGCGATAGCCTGATCGGATGTCTGTTAAGAGAAAGGGGGGCAGTGTTTTCTCACACTCTCAGCTTTTACCCCCGAGCTGGAAAAAACACCCACAATTCATCCACACATACGCATATTGTTTGCCGTGATGCGCGAAGAAACAAACACTCATATTCCATGCTGCGGCTTCAGAACAAATCTGACATTACTCAGGCAAGTTTTTGATTTGCCGACACGTTCAGGAAGTCCTAGCAGCCCCATGACGACAACAGCTCATCCTGTCTCCTCTCATTGTGTTTCCACACAGAGGAAAAGGAACAATATCTCCAAGATTCATTAATAAAAAGCCAGTGTGATGAATGTATCTTTAGATACTGTCACGTACGCTGTTCTTCATGTGATGTCATTGTCGCAGGTCACATGATAACCAAATGGCATTATCGCCCACATCACACAAACGTGCAATTTGTCATGCTGGGGGTTGGTTTGGTACTTTTGTGGGTGTAGACTGCTGTTTATTTCTGCTTCTTTTTTTTTAACTTTTACTTCCCTGAGACAAGTTGAACTTAATACAGGATCCTCTGGAAAAACTCTTTCACAATTTTTTCCTCATTTTGATAGCTCAAAATATGCCTAGTTAATGTTTTAGGAAAACATCTCAGGCCCCATTTTCCCTTTCCACTTCCTGACAGGAATCTACTCAGCTTTTTGCAACCCTTCATTTAAGAGCTTGAGTTATTTTTGAGTTCATTACAAGCATGTTGCACATACACTTTATAAATAAAAGTAATGACAAAACTGGTACTATTAAACTATATTGATGTTGGACAATTATATGCTTCCAAATTTGCAGGAAGAGTTTGGAAACAAAAATGCCTTTTTTTGTTCCAGCAAGACTAGGGTTTGGTATTGTTTGAATTTGTAAGATTCTGGTTTCGATTTTGATTCTGGTTGCTTAAGAAACAGGGTCAAATAATGCACTATGAAATTCCCAAGGGGCTCTTTTCAACCAGCATATAAATATACATCTTTTGAACTTCAATATAAAAGTTATGAAGTGTCTTTCTATTTCATTATTTTCTTTTATTAGATACAATTGTTGAATTAAAACAAGGTCAATGGTACACAATAACTAAACAGAAGCAAAAACTACTATCTATTACACAATGAAACAAGCGGTAGAAAATGGATGAATGGATGGAATCCGTTGGTTTTTACCTTCAAAGTTCTATTGTGTCCAGGAAATTATTCGCTGAATTTGTTAACATTTACACAAATGACAAAAAAAGATTTTGAGACAATAAAGATGTGGATCTAGGGCTGGGCGATATGGCCTTTTATTAATATCTCAATATTTTTAGGCCACGTCACGATACACGATATATATCTCGATATTTTGCCTTAGCCTTGAATTAACACTTGATGCATATAATCACACCAGTATAATGATTTTGTGTCTACATTAAAACATTCTGGTTCATACTGCATTAATATATGCTAATTTTAAACTTTCATGCAGAGAGGGAAAGTTAATTTACCAAAACTGTATTTATTAAACTGTGGCACAAACATTCACGTCATTTCAAAACAAAAAGTGCAAGATTGTCAGAGACATTTTAAAACAAGCTATTAGTGCACTTTTGTGCATGATGTCACTAAAATTACATATCAAAACAACACTAAATTAAGTGCACTTTTTGTACAGAGCGCCACTACAATAGTTTAAAACAAATAAAGTGCACTTTTGTGCATGATGTCACACAAGATATTTCAATAACTGTCAAATAAAAATGAGCTGCATAATCGGAAATCAATGTCCTTCGCTATGAGGTAGGTTCCTGCGGACGTTATCTCCTTCTGTTCTTGACTATTTTTTTCATACAGTGTTGATGTGGAAATGGTTGCTTGGGCATTTTGTTGGTGTGGCACCGGCCAGAGATGTTGACATGCAGAGTTTCAAACACTTTTCATTCTCTAGCGGGTGACTTTTCAAATGATGCTACAAATACGCAGTAATGCTACTTTTTGTAGCAACGCTTTAGCCGCATACTTGACATATTACGGTTGTCTGTTCAACATTGCCCCGCTTGAAGCCAAACCACCGCCAGACGATGGACCCCATGTTGTTTTTCTTGGGAATTAATTATTCTTCCTTCATTTGTTACCAGGTTGGCACCTTCTTTCTCTCGTATTACCACTCGCACCACACCGCTAGCATCACAGCTAACGTTAGCCATTCCGCTACCTGTCTGCTCCGCGAGGGCGTATGACGTTGCACGTATGTGCCGTATGTAAGAAGGTGCGCTTGTTTTATCTCTCTGTGAGAAGCAGAGGCAAGAAAGAGTGAGAAGAGCCTGTAGTATAATGCCCGCAACTAAAAGCAACTGCGTGAGAATGTATACTCGAATATCACGATATAGTCATTTTCTATATCGCACAGAGACAAACCCGCAATATATCAAGTATATTCGATATATCGCCCAGCCCTATGTTGATCCTCTCTCTAGACTATTAATCTACTTGTTAATTTCCCGTTATTAGCTGCTTACTTTCTGATGTAACACGCTTTCTACACTTCTTAAAGTTTACCAAGCACTTATTTCTTAGGTTGTTTAAAGCTAGTTTAGTGGCAAACTTACTGATTAGCTTACCTGGGCCTGCTAGCATTTCATGTGTGTGTAACATGTTCAGCCTCCTCCACCAGTGATAATAATATTTTTAAGAAGTATACTTTATTGGCCACAATGGAGGATTATTGACTTTGGGGAGTGACTCCACATTGTGAATGGCAATACAGTTAGCTGCTAAGCCTTTACTGTGGCAGCTAATTCTTTTGGTACACAGACTGAGCATCGAAAATAGGAATCAACATTTAAAAATTTGGACAGTTCCAGGAGAATTGGAATGCAAAACCTGTTTTCCATTGATGCCCAATGGTCACTCATTACGGAAGCAAGACAAAGCAATGGCTATAAAGACGTTGTTCTATTAGTCAAACAAACAGCGCCTCAAACACCTTTTGGATGAGCAAGAAGGCAGATGGAGAACCAGTAGGCCCTTTTCTCAAGTCCAAAATCTGTGACCTTGGACCTCACAAATGGTTTTGAGGATGAATGGACACATTTTCCTACAGACACACCAAACAGTTTCAAGACCAGTGGAAGTTGTAACCAACCCCATATTTGCTCCATCCTGGACCAGGCTGTGATTACCAGGTCTCCAGACAATTTTGAGCATATAGTGTATTTTCTTTAAAGGCCTACTGAAACCCACTACTACCGACCACGCAGTCTGATAGTTTATATATCAATGATGAAATCTTAACATTGCAACACATGCCAATACGGCCGGGTTAACTTATAAAGTGCAACTTTAAATTTCCTGCGAAACTTCCGGTTGAAAACATCTATGTAAGATGACGTTTGTGCGTGACGTCAATGGTTGAAACGAAAGTATTCGGACACATTGTATCTCAATACAAACAGCTCTGTTTTCATCGCAAAATTCCACAGTATTCTGGATATCTGTGTTGGTGAATCTTTTGCAATTTGTTTAATGAACAATGGAGACTGCAAAGAAGAAAGCTGTAGGTGGGATCGGTGTATTAGCGGCTGGCTGCAGCAACACAACCAGGAGGACTTTGAGGATAGCAGACGCGCTATCCGACGCCAGCTGCCGACCGCATCGATGATCGAGTGAAGTCCTTTGTTGCGCCGTCGATCGCTGGAACGCAAGTGAGCACGGGTGTTGATGAGGGCTGGCGTAGGTGGAGAGATAATGTTTTTATCATAGTTCTGACGAGGTCCCGTAGTTAAGTTAGCTTCAATGGCGTCGTTAGCAACAGCATTGCTAGGCTTGGACAGGCGGCACAGCATTAACCGTGTAGTTACAGGTCCAGTGTTTGGTTCGGTGTCTCCTGATAGTAGTATTATTGATCTGCTGTCTATCCTTCCAGTCAGGGGCTTATTTCTTTTGTTTTTATCTGCATTTAAGCACGATGCTATCACGTTAGCTCCGTAGCTAAAGTGCTTTACCGATGTATTGTCGTGGAGATAAAAGTCACTGTGAATGTCCATTTCACGTTCTCGACTCTCATTTTCAAGAGGATATAGTATCCGAGGTGGTTTAAAATACAAATCAGTGATCCACAATAGAAAAAGGAGAGAGTGTGGAATCCAATGAGCCCTTGTACCTAAGTTACGGTCAGAGCGAAAAAAGATACGTCCTGCAATGCACTCTAGTCCTTCACTCTCACGTTCCTCATCCACAAATCTTTCATCCTGGCTCAAATTAATGGGGTAATCGTCGCTTTCTTGGTCCGAATCGCTCTCGCTGCTGGTGTAAACAATGGGGAAATGTGAGGAACCTTTCAACCTGCGACGTCACGCTACTTCCGGTACAGGCAAGGCTTTTTTTATCAGCGACCAAAAGTTGCGAACTTTATCGTCGATGTTCTCTACTAAATCCTTTCAGCAAAAATATGGCAATATCGCGAAATGATCAAGTATGACACATAGAATGGATCTGCTATCCCCGTTTAAATAAAAAAAATTCATTTCAGTAGGCCTTTAAAACTATAATAACACTCATGATTGTAATGCTTGACAACAACATCAAATACGAACATCTGTTTGTTGTTTTTAATATGAATATGAATAATAATAATGATTACGCCACATGCTATATCACAATTCCAATTATTTGATCACACATTTAGCATCAAACAAAGCATCCTTTGTGTAATAATTACAATCCAACCACAATTATCTTAATCTTTTAGTTTTCATTTGTAACTAGCGCTAGTGTCATGATTATGTTCTTGTAATATTACAGTTGAACAATGACAATACCTTAGTAATGAAGCTACAGTATGCGCTTGGCTTATGGTTGTTTTCAGCTGTGGTTTTCGATCCATCTTTAGTTGAGAACCTCTTTCCGTGACCCGGCCCTGATCAGCTCAGATTTGTTTGGAGTAAACCTGGCTGTCTGGGTCTCAGTCTCTGAGCTGTGACCGGCTCTGTAATGAGGACTGCGACCGCCCACTCTTTTCCCTCTAGCTGACGACAATCAAGTCTCGCCAGGGAGGGAAAAAAAGTGAGTTTCTGACTCTAATAATGCAGCAGCACATTAACACTGTAGTATTACTTATTGAGATAGATGAGTTTAATATATATTTTTTAAATACAGTAATAAGTAATAATATGTACTTATTTATGCACAATTGAGTGTAATAATACATTTTGATGAAATTTACTGAAATCATTACTAAAATGTTGGAGTAACTGATCACGGCATAGAAAGGTGTAAACCAGGAAAGTGTCAAATCAGTGTGACTAGTGTATGAGCAAAGGGGCACAAAAGAATGTGCCCCTTTGGATACTGCAACAATTGGCTGTGCAAATGTGTAATGTTACCGAGTTGTGTTTCGGAAGTTTTTTGAAAAAAAAACAAAAAACACACAGGCTATTTGGTCTAAATACTGTTTAGTACATTTGAAAATAAAAAAAAACCAACAACACAGGTGCATGAAACTAATTTCCATTGTGGGCAAATCACAGTTACGGCACCCCTTAAAGGGCCTATTACACAAATGCCCTTTCATTTGATTATCGTTGTTTACCAATAAACTGATGGAAAACTTGCTTTGGAATCAAAAGTTAGTCAGTGACAAGCAGACATTTAAAGGGGAACTGCACTTTTTTGGAATTTTGCCTATTGTTCACAATCATTAAGAAAGACATTACGACGGATGTATTTTTTTAATGCATTCTAACGTAAATATAATAATAAACGTAAACAAATGTCCACTTATAGTGGAGCCGGAGCCAATTGGAGGGCCTCTTCCACCCATTAAACCCAATAAAAAACATCCAAAAAGTTTCAACAATACTCCATTTACATTTTGTGACTTGAATATTAACGAAGTAGTAGTGATATTGGTTTTATAAGCGGTAACGTAGACAAACTATTTATAGTGACTCGGTGATCACAAGCTTGCGTGCCAATGTTGACATGATCGACTAATGAGCTGCTCCCTCGCTTCCTTGCTCGTCAACTTTATTCAAGATCATAAATCATGCCTCTCACCTTGATAGTAGAACAACAAGGACGTATTCCGACGAGGTGGTACACTTTGTCAGCCAGTTTAGTCCCGGAAATGGCGAGAGCGACACGAAAATACGCTTGGTTCCAGCCCCCTTTTCTTTGCGAGTATTATTATGAGTCAATCTTAATTTAAACGAGAATATAACAAAATTGTGACAATTGACAGCAGATATTGTTCAGTAAGTGATGTTTCATTATGTTTGTTGGCTCTCATGAAGTCTGCAGTGAGTAATAATCAGTGATGTTGTTAAAAAAAAAGTTAACATTTTAAAATTAATGCGCTGCTTATGCTTAAAATGAACAAAATAGGTAAATCAATCAATCAAAGTTTATTTATATAGCCCTAAATCACAAGTGTCTTAAAGGGCTGCACAAGCCACAACGACATCGTCGGCTCAGATCCTACATAGTAAAATATTATGAAATATTAAATGTTATTATAAATGTGCCTTTTACTACATTACATATATACTTACATCATATATATAAAACCTTAATGGAGGTCTTTGAATGTTTTTTAAAGGGCTTTATAGGCAGTATAGCGCAGCTCCCATTGGCTCCATTGTAAGCAGACTTTTGATCGCATTTATTTACAATTTAGAATGCATTAACAAAAAAAAATCTGTCGTCCTGACTTTCATAATTATTGCGAACGATAGGCAGAATTCCAAAAAAAGTGCAGTTCCCCTTAAAGTTCAGTTAGTGTAGAATCTTAATTTGAAAGGTTTCAATGACAAAAAAAAGCTTGGAATAGCTTGTTGCATTGAATAATATTAAATTAAGAACTGCATTTGCATGCTTTGCATGATCATTTACTGTCAAAATTAAAATACATTCATCAAGAAAGATGAAATGCCTTATTGACACACATTATTTCCAGGGTTTCACAGGCAACTTAAATTGAAGTGGCCCCCAGGTCTTGAGTTTGACCATTGTGTTTTAGAACAACACTCATATTTTATGCAAGAAGGCCACATACTGTATCTTCTTATGTAAACCTCTGCTATCTGTCCGTTGGATCAACTGTTTAAGTGAGTTTAAATTAGTTGGGCATATGTTGATATTCTACCTAGACATCAGGTCATGTCCTATCCTATATGAATCGCAGAGAAAGATGATGAAAAAAAAAACATCCTTCTTTTCCATTAGTTGCTCTGGGAATCTCCTGCGGGAGTTGAAGGTCATAAACTTAGCTCAGGCGATGTTGTAAATCAGCTCGGATTAGGAAGCTGTCCAGTTCAGGGTATTTGGACTCGCCCCCTCCAGCCAGTATTGGTTTGGCTGCAGCAGCACCCCCATCGAGCCCAAGGTTGTGGGGGTCTGTGTATTTGCCTGCAGATTTTCCCAGCGCTCCAATCAACAACCTGAGCCCTTTAACAGTCACACTTTTTTAAATTGAGCTTTTTTTATTTTGTTCGTTTGCTAAATATCTCATTAATTATTATTTAGGTAAATGCTGGTATGTTTTCATTAACCATTAATACAACTCTGACTGTCTTTGCTGAGAGAAATCACAAGATCCTACTGCCTTATAGTAAGGGCGTCAATTTTGACTCAAGTTTAAGGGTAGCTTATGCTTCTGTGTCACGGTTAAACGTTACGGGCAGTTGTTTTGCGATGAGTCAACTTAGTCTGCATCTATGACACTCGTTGACTATTTTGCCTGTTAACTTCTTTCATCGCTAGTGAACAATGGCAGTTAAATAGAAACAAAGATCACTACTGACGCTGGAACTAATCAATTACAACAATTACTTTTTTTAGGGGTTGTCCCTGTACAACGTTTTACTCCTGATACAATACCGATATTGGAGTTCGGATGATTGGCCAATATAGATATTAATCCGATACGATATCTGCACAAATCATAGTTCATACTTGTATTATTTTAAAGTGTGGAATGTAAAAAAAAAAGTTGATCTAGTGATATTACTCAGAGAGCAATGGTAGGTATAAAAATGCTAACCTATTCATTATAAATCCTCTGCAATGGATTTATGCTGTCTTTAAATTGAAGTTGAGTGGTAATTGTTTATTTGGTGACACATATTGGCCACAATAATTAATTAAGTTAAAGGGGCCCTATTATGCAAAACCAACGTTTCTTACCTATTAGTACCTGCTGTGGTGTAGTTCGGAACTGCAAATGTCTTGAAAATTTGAAATCAAACCGTGGAGGCATTGCAGAGATATTTATACAAGTATCTTGCCTTCCTTCCTACTTCCCCCAAATGAGCTGATTGAAATGTGCATAATTAGTGCGATCACAAATTGAGAAAACCGTCAGCAGATGATCCATATATGGTTTAAATGTACCCAGAGTGCCTTGCGCTCGTCCGCCATTGTAGTCTGCACTGTATTCAATAAGCTCCTTCTTTTTATCTATCCTTATGTTGTGGGACACACTGGCTCGTACATGCACATGCATCCTCTGCTGTTGCCATTTCTAATACAAAGTAGCGTGTAGCTCTCACTTATATCTGTCAGTAGACTCGCTGTGAAAAAGCTAAAAACTACAACAAAGTGGACGGGGAGAAGACATAGTCGAAGTGAAGGCAGTAAATAATCCCGCCCACAAAATGGCGCATCCTGAAGAGGAGGTGAGACAGGGGCTCAAAATCGGTCTGTAAAACATATCCTAAACAAACATTTTTACCAAAAAAACACCATTACATGTTATGTAGACCACAACAAAGAAGAAGAAAAAATCATGATATGACTTGTTTAAGTTAAGATCATGATGCAAAAAGTTGAATGATGCGGACACGTTTGTTGCTGGATACTTTTGGAAAGCTTCTGCCTTGGATACTTTGTATGTGTAAGTAATATGTGACTATACGTATTTGCTACTTGTTTATATTGACATATGTCATGTTTTAGACTGCAATATTGTTCAGTTAAGGAAGCTTTTTATTTATGATTGACTAGTGTGCTATTGTGTGCTTAGCGGTTGTGTAGCTGCAAGCTCTTTGCAGCCTAAAGCCTACCACAAGCTAGGACTGTATGTATCCGAGCGCCTATATAAGAGATTTTACATGTGAGCCAATACAATCTGATACTTATTTTTCTGCTGATATCAAACCAAAATTCAATATTAATATCTGATCAGGACACCCCTAACTTTTATTGTGAATGCTGATCGAGAAGGCATTCATGTAGGTAGATTGTACACACTCTGAGTCGTACTGTGTATACACAGGAAGCAATTTACTAAAATGTACTAAAAGGTGATCCATCTCAGCACATCGATGCAAGGTTATATTTTTTTGTAGGTGTACCTCAAACTATGGAAGATGATTTGGAGGGGGAGGAGCGTTCGCTGGCACCTTAACGCAGAAGCAAAAATTTGAAGTTAATATACCAATTGTGGTTCCTTATCCTTTCAATGGCTACTGACCTTTTATGAAGTAATTGTTTTAGTGAAATAATAAATAGAAGGGCCAGTTCATTCTAATTAATGACATTGATTAGGCATCCATTCCATTGGAAATGGTTAGGTATTGCTCACTGCATGCTATACCAGCAAAACTAAGCATGTGACAAAAGTTTGTTTTGAATTAAATCAACCAATTATATTATAAGACCATTGCACATTTGTAGTCAAACTCATTGAAACTAAGTTTATTTCATTTTCTCAATATAAAAGTCATAGATCACAGGTATTGGGCACCATACTTGTGTCCTATGTGGCTGGTTAATGTATCATCTTATACGGCTCACAACATGCAGTGGCCCCTGTGATAGAAGAGATAGTGTCAGTAATAGAACCAGTTCATCAGGTTGTGTATTGTACTGTTGTTGCATATAAGCTGGATTTAACAGGACCATGGTACAAACTGTGACCCTGCCTACCAGCCATTGTTAGCCATTTTCTATAAGGAGAAGTAAAAATATCTCAAATGTCAAAGGATGGGAATGGCACAGCACCAAACCAAAACAAAGCTTCAAATTGAATCCAGTCAGGTCAACACACAAGGAGGAAAATACGTGGGTAGCACATTACAAGCCCCAAACATTTTTCACATTTTTGTAGTATTTACCCCTAAAATGGGCCGAGCGATAAAAGTGCTCTCTCTGCATTGCTTCTTTTTTAGCTTCTTATAAACACAGGAAGTGCATGACTGTATCACTGCAGGAGAAAGTGAAATGAAGTTAACTCAATTCACTTACTTAGCTCAAATTACTAATTTAGCCCTAGAGGAAATATCTACTGTGATTTCTGATCTCTTCATCTTACCTTCCTGCTTTTTTAAACCCATGTTAAGTGTTAAACCTGACACACATTTGCTCCTCAGACGTCAACTTGCAAACAGTATGAAGAGCCGACTCCTTTATATCATCCACAGCACACTATGGCCAGTAGGAGTACACTTAATTTGGTTTTGCCAAATGAAAGAGCCTTTGCCTTTGTGTCTGCTTACCAGTAATTCAGAATTAAATAAGTACAAAAGGGCCTCTTGCTCTTTGCCTGTGCGTTTAGTATGCATGGCTGACTATGAAAACAGGAGAACCAGCTCGGCTTCAGGCCTGCACAGATGCTGTGGCTGATATCTGTCTGGGTCTAATGCAGTATAACTGGTGCCTGGTTTACATCACAATCAAGCCTATGCCACATTATCTGCTGCGCATTAAACAAACCCACAATCGTTTTTGGCATAGATCTATTTGCTTATGTTTTTGCAGAAAAAGGAATGCTCCATGAACCTGCATTTTCAAAGTTTGATTGTATGGCCATACTCTACAGCAGAGGTGCCCAAAGTGCGGCCTGTGGGCCGAATCATTTTGCCTGGCCCACCAAAGAGTGGCTTCCCAAATGTAATACTTATTCATATTGACTTTATTCATGCTCACGCAATCATTGATGGCATGTTCGCAGGGCTTATTGGTTACAATCCATCCATGTTATTTGCACTAATTAAAGGAACTTTATTGTTTAAATTTAGGCTTTTGGTGTTTCACGCCAAACACAATGAATTTAAGTGTGGAAGACAAATAGCCTAAATGTAAACAATAACGTTCCTTTAGTTTGTGCAAATAACATGAATAGATTGGCATATTTTGACTTTGGCCTTTCGAGGCAAAAAGTTAGGGTACTCCTGCTGTACAGCACCTCCTTTTTAGCATGCTCAGAAAAAGGGGGCAATGATTTGTCGACACCAATAAAAATCTATAAGAACATTTTAAATTAATTGATAATGTTATCACTCGTGTTTTTCCGTACAAGCAACGGGAAGATAGAAATGGCGGCGGCCATTGGCAACAACACCGCGAGCGAAAACATGAAAAGTATGGGAACATTCCACCCTAAACACGTCAAAGACACAATTAATTTGCTCAATTTACAAAGAAAACTTTGCTTTTCATGGCAGTACGTCTGTGATGCGGGAGCATTTGTAGTAGAGGCAAGTCGAAATCTGAGCTTGTTAGCTAGCTGGCTAACAAACGGAAGATGAAGTTATGTGAAACATAATTTTAACTAGGGTTGGCGATATATCGAATATACTCGATATATCGTGGGTTTGTCTCTGTGCGATGTAAAAAATGACTATTTCGTGAGTATTCGAGTATATGTTCTCACACAGTTGCTTTTAGCTGCGAGCATTACACTTCAAGCTTTTCTCACTCTTTCTTGTCTCTCCTTCTCACAGAGAAATAAAACAAGCGCACCTTCTTACATACGTCACATACTGTCGCGCGTGCAACGTCATACGCCCTTGCCGAGCAGAGAAGTAGCGGCATGGGGTAAGTTAGCTGTGGCAGGTGGTGCAAGCGTAGTGGTTTTACGAGAGAGAGAATGTGCGAATCTGGTAACAAATGTAGGAAGAATTAATTCCCAAGAAAAACAGCACGGGGTCTATCGTCTGGCGGTGGTTTGACTTCAAGCGGAACGATGTTGAACAGACAACCGTAATATGTCAAGGATGCAGCAAAAGTGTTGCTACAAAAAGTAGCAGCACTACTAATTTGTAGCATCATTTGAAATGTCACCCGCTAGAGAATAAGGAGTGCTTGAAACTCTGCATGTCAACATCTCCAGCTGGTGCCACACCCAACAGAATGCCGAAGCAACCAGCACTGACCCAATTGAGCCTGGCGTCTTCTGTTTCCACATCAACACCGTATGAAAAAAATAGTCAAAAACAGGAGATAACGTCCGCAGTAACTTACCACATAGCGAAGGACATACACTATTTGATTTCCTATTATGCAGCTTATTTTTATTTGACCGTTTTTGAAATATCTTGTGTGACATCATGCACAAAAGTGCACTTTATTTGTTTTAAAATATTGTAGTGGCGTTCTGTACACAAAGTGCACTTTAATTTAGTGTTGTTTTGATACGTCATCTTATTGACATCACGCAAAAAAGTGCACTCATACCTTGTTTTAAAATGTCTCTGACAATCTTGCACTTTCTGTTTTGAAATTACCTGAATGTTTGTGCCACTGCTTAATAACTGTTTAATAAATACAGTTATGGTAAATTGACTTAGTTGTGATTTACGTCTCTGCATGAAAGTTTAAAATTAGCACATATTAATGCAATATGAACAAGAATGTTTAAATGTAGACACATAGAATCATCATACTGGTGTGGTTATATGCAATGTTCCCTCTAATTTTTCATGTCTGTGAGCAAACGCAAAAACTCCCTGAGCATTCAGTGGAGCCCATGTGAGCAACATCAGACGTGCACACTGTGGCTACACCAGCAGCACACCTGTCCCAAACCTGACTAAATAACAAGTTCAATCTCCATCCATCCATCCATTTTCTACCGCTTGTCCCTTTCGGGGTCGCTGGAGCCTATCTCAGCTGCATTCGGGCGGAAGGCGGGGCACACTCTGAACAAGTCCCTACCTCATCGCAGGGCCAACACAGATAGACAGACAACATTCTCTTATTATTATAATCAAATGACAGCAGTCATTTCCATGAGATGATTTTCTAATATAAGTGTTTAGGCCCACTTACAATGACAATAACAAAAAATATTGTTTTTCATGAACTGTGTAGTTGTATTGTTTGTCTAGGTGGAGGTCCTGCTTTGGAAATAATTTGTACCCCTTTCAGACATTGCATTTAGTTCCCATTAAAACATTCACATGTTGCACAATGAGATGTAAGCAGGGGATCATATGTACATTCCTACAACTTCAATCAATCAATCAATCAATCAGCTTTATTGTCCATTCTTACATGTACAAGACACATAAGAACTGAAATTACATTTTCGGCACAATCCCGCTAAGAGCAGACATACGTTACAGGGAGACAAGACGGGACCGCCAACGGATCAGCCTCACTTAGGCGCTCCTCAAAAAGGTGGGAAAAAGGTGACATTGGGGGAGGGGGGAAGTAAAAAAAAATATCAGTCTGAGGCTTCCTGTTTGTAAAAAATATATTTTTATTAGTATTTATTTAATATACTAACAGCATTTCATGATTAATATTTATAAATTAAGATTCCTAATAAATGACACTAGAATAAGCACACATTTGATTGGTAAATCATAGTGTAACGACCTGGAATGACACTTTATGTGTGGTGTTGGAGTTGTCCGACTTTTTGTGTGGCTGTAAACGCATCACTGGCTAAGTGCCATATGTGCATGTGTTGGCGCAAGTGAGAAAGAGCGAGCGGCTGCTGTTGATATAACAAAGTTGCTTTTGGTCTGGTTTGTACTGCAGAAAATGACCACTTTTGCTAGATATATATTTTTTTACTAATGTTTTGGTGATGTGTTTATGGCCGACAATAAAGAGTTTTGCTCAGTAAAGTGATGGATGGAATTCATGTCCTCAAAGCGTCTCGACAGACGTTACAATATTTGAACAATGATGACGAAAACTGTTTTCTCCGTCGTGTCTGTGTGTCGAAAATTGTTATGCGCTTATTTTTTTATTTGATTTTGTGCGTGGCATAGATTTGCCGTGCGCAGAGGACGCTTGAGCAGTGCGCAATTGCACATGCGCGCACCTTAGAGAGAACGTTGGTTATATGCATCAAGTGTTAATTCAAGGCTAAGGCAAAATATCAAGATATATATCGTGTATCGTGACATGGCCTAAAAATATCGAGATATTAATAAAAGGCCATATTGTCCAGCCTTAATTTCAACTATCATTTTAGCTGAAGTCTGCTGGTTAAGATGTGTCATTACACCTTTGTTCAGGTTTCTAAACCCATCATCATTCCAAAATAATTTTATTTTTGAGGATGTTAGATACCTTTTGGTGTTTTGAGGTTTGTTTTCATTGCTGCTATTTTCACTGTCATTTATTTACATTAAAAAAATATTTAAAAAAAATTTCAGCACTTTCCCCATCCTTGCTTTAAAATAGAAAAAATGTATTTCCATTTTCGTTGCAGCCTAATAAGCAGCACATTTACGGTATAAATACATATTCTTAAATTAAGTAATGTTATCATATGCCTAAAAATATTTCAAGCTGAGTTTACAAGCCGAGGGCTAAATGAGCCTCTGAGTAGGTGTACACCTTATCCAATTAGTTGACTAATCGTTAAAGTAGTCAATGATTCGTCAACTATCAAAATAGTTGCAGCCCTTCTCAGAAATAGTTATAAAGGAAGATGTTGAGAATGTGGGAAAACATTTTCCCGGAAAGAGACAAAACAGAAGTGCAATTTGGGAGAGGGTCCGACTAAAGCAAATTGAGTTTTATAAACAACACACATTCCTCCTGTAATTCTGGACATCTGGCATGCATGTTGCTTCTACTTCCTCTCCTGTGTGGGTTAGGTTGAGCACAATTTATCAGCATGTAACATTTGGGTAGGAATGGGAATTGATAAGATTTTTCCAGTTCCCATTCCACTTTCGCTTCTGCTTAACGATTCCGGCCCTTATTGGTTATCGATTCTTATTTTAAAAAAAGACAACAAAAAGGTGAATTAGCATCAATTTTGTTTAGTTCAAAGGTAACGTGGACCTTACAAAGCCAACAGTGAAGTCTTAATGGGATCATAAGTAGCATAGAAAAAATACTTTTTTGAGGATAAATATAAAAAATAAATGTTCTTCTGAAGAATTTAACAAAATAAAACATATGTGAAAATTACACAAGAATGTAACATTTATTTATATAGAAAACATTTGTAACTTTTAAGAATCTTTATCACCTCTCTAAAAAAAATTAAATCATGCAAAGGTTTGTTTAGATTTACAAGGTGAAATTATAACAGGCTCATAACATGCAACTCCTATATTTTTATGCCCTACTTTGATGTCTACGGCTTACAGCTTTTGAAAACCTTCAATTGAAATTGCAGAAAATGTGGAGTCTTCAAAAACTGTAAGCTATGATGATCAAAATTATAGGAAATAAAGGTTTAACATATCTCACTTTGAATGTCATGAGTTAATCTCACATATAAGTTTCACATTTGAAGTTGAATTGCTGACATAAATGGACTTACACGATATTCTAATTTTATGAATTTCACCTGTATAATATCCATCCCATCCATCCATTTTCTACCGCTTGTCCCTGTCGGGGTCGCTAGGTGTGCTAGAGCCTATCTCAGCTGCATTCGGGCGGAAGGCGGGGTACACCCTGGACAAGTCGCCACTTCATCACAGGGCCAACACAGATAGACAACATTCACACTCACAATCACACACTAGGGCCAATTTAGTGTTGCCAATCAACCTATCCCCAGGTGCATGTCTTTGGAGGTGGGAGGAAGCGGGAGTTCCCGGAGAGAACCCACGCAGTCACGGGGAGAACATGCAAAATATCCATTCATCCATTTTCTACCGCTTGTCCATTTTTTGGGGGTGCTGGAGCTTATCTCAGCTGCATTCGGGCGGAAGGCGGGGTACACCCTGGACAAGTCGCCACTTCATCACAGAGACAACACAGATAGACAGACAACATTCACACTCACATTCACACACTAGGGACCATTTAGTGTTGCCAATCAACCTATCCCCAGGTTCATGTTTTTGGAGGTTGGAGTAAGCAGGAGTACCCGGAGGGAACCCACGCAGTCATGGGGAGAACATGCAAACTCCACACAGAAAGATCCAGAGCCCGGGATTGAAGTTAGGACTACTCGGGACCTTCGTATTGTGAGGCACATGCACTAACCCCTGTTCCACCGTGCTGCCCCATGCAAATTCTAATGATTGAAAATAAATCTAGTTGCAGTAAAACTTTTCTCTGACTACAACTGAACATTAACCTACAAAAGTCAGGAGCACTGTGGCAAATAGGTGCAAGCCTTTATGCCATGTTCACACGAACACAGATACTTAATAAACGCATACTTATCTCTGCGTTTAGGCCTCTTGTCCACACGCAAACGCATACTTTTGTCTTTAAAAATGCAGATTTTTGCAAACGCTGGCCAAGGTAAAGAGTTCCAAAACTTTCCGCTCAGCGTATGCGTGCACACGGCTCAAACGGAGACTTGTACTCATCTGATTACATCACGGTTGTGCACTGTCATTACAAAAGCTAAAAAATGCTGCCTTTCTGACTTTAAACACACTATAAGACGATTTACTGTATGTTTAAACGTAAACCTGCTATTTTCACTCTACATTGATAAAAAAGACACATCAAAAAGAGCTTCGCGAAACTCCCGCCACCGACAATGACAGTCAGCTTTTTCGGATACGATCATTGTCGAACCTCCGGCTGATGGAACAACTTTGACAATCAATATTTTTTGCTTTGCGTCATAAGAAAGGTGCAACATTGTCTCATGTTTTAATCCTTGTGTAACAACAGATCATTGAGTTATTTACTTATGTGTGTTGGTTCCATTTGAGGAGATGGAGCCGTGCGTAAAACGCGCCCGAGTGACTAAAGAATATGATGTGTCCTTCCTCCTTGTTAGTGTGTACTGGTGTTAAAGACAATATACACTTCATTGCACATGAATCACTATATTGATGATTTAGGGCGTTATAAATGCATTACCACAAGAGTTTTACAGCAGCACACGCATGTCCTTGCACTTGAGGCACTTAAACATTCAAGAGCTGTCCTTGGTTCCTTGTTAGTGTGCACTGATTTTAGAAATAATTTACACTTCACTGCGCATGTAATATATTCAGTGTTGGTTTTAGCAGCACAGGTGTGTATATGAGTGCTTTAAACACTAAAAAAATGGCCTAAGTTTGTGGTCTTAGGCGATGTCCACACAAACACGGATAGTTTCAAAAACGCATATCCGGGGTTAAAACGATCTCCAGCCACAGGAGTGTAGTTTTAAAACTGTTGGTCTACACACAATTGCATACACCTGCTGTCATGCACATTTTGTTCAATCGGAAGCCTGGAAAAATCAGCCACAGCTGACTTGGTGGCATTACACCTCTATTATGTATATTTTGATATAATAGATATAGAATGACATGTACATTATCTTTAAAACCAGCCTGAACTTGCGCAGAGCCTTTAGAACAATGATGTCAAACATGCGGCCCGTGGGCCGGATCAGACTCGTGAACAGGTTCAATCCGGCCCGCGAGATGAGTTTGCTAAGTGTAAAATTGAGCTGCATTTTTAAATCAAAGAAAGTACTGTTCTAAATGTGTCCACTGGATGTCGCAATAGCAATTCTGTTAGTCAAGCATATAGTTTTCAAGTATACCAAGCAAGAGGTACACGGTAAAGCGGGGCTGCAACTCCTTCACCTCAATTCAATATAAAACAAACAGGAGTAAATTAAACAATTGTTAACCCCACTGAAAATGCTGCATGAGACACTGCACATTGATATAGTTTTGTTAAAATTATTGTCTTCTATGCAAATTTCAAGAAAGTAAACAGTGGAAATAACAGATGAGGTAGTTGATACATAGAAGGGTTTTTTTACGCTTTATTTTGTTTTTTGTTCAATCCAAAATGGGCTGTGACTTGAAGTTGAATTGGTTTGTAGATACACTGAGATCAAGTCTAAGTTCATTGTATTCTTTGTGGTGTTTTTGAAACTGTACCAATGTTTCTCAGAATTTTCAACTAACTTGAAATGTTTTGTCAAGAGGATTATTTGTGCTATGTACATTTTTAGAATGTGCTTGTTCTATTTTGGGCCGAAGTAAAACAAAGAAAACAATCTGAAGATGTCGTAGTTATATTTTTAAGTCATTATGCCATGATTTTACCCGTCCGGCCCACGTGGGAATAGATTTTCCTTCATGCGGCCCCTGAGCTAAAATGAGTTTGACAACCACTGCCTTAGAACATTATGAATCTTTTTTTAGTGTTTAAAGCGCACATACGTGCTGCTGACACCTAACACTCGTGGAATTATAACATGTTAAATCAGCAACATGGTTATATATTACATGTGCAGTGATTTGTACATTATTTCTAAAATCAGCTAACACTAACAAGGAGCCAAGGAAACCACTTGTATAGTTAAGTGCCTAAACTGCACAGACGTGCGTGTGCCGCCGCAACATTCTCGTGGAATTATAATGTATTTAATCATCAATATAGTGATGTGTTACATGTGCAGTGAAGTGTATGTTGTTGTTAACATCAGTACACACTAACACGGAGGAAGCTACGTCATGGTTTTTTTTTGGTCGCTCGGGCACGTTTTGCGCGCCGCTCCTTATACACAAATGGAACCAACACATATAAGTAAATAACTTGATAATCTGTTGTTAAATAAGGATTAAACATATAAGATACTGTTGCACCTTTCTTATGACACAAAGCAAAACGTCTTGCTTGCTTGTCAAAGTTGTTCCATCAGCTGGAGGTTCAACAGTGATCACATCGGAAACAGCGTGCTGTCATTGTTGCTGGCGGGAGTTTCGCAAAGCCCTTTTTGATGCGTCTTTTTTATCAATAATGAGTGAAAATAGAAACATGTTTTTGTTCAAACATACAGTAAGTCCGCTTAGAGTGTTTAAAGCCAGCGAGTCAGCGTTGTGACATCATCACAACGCTGGACCCCAGGAAGACTAGTGGGTTGTTGAGGCAACCAGCTAATGGGGATCCTTAATAAAAAATCAAATCAAAAATCAAATCAAATCAAAGGAGTACAAGTCTCCATTTGTGACGTGTACACGCATACGCTGAGCAGAGAGTTTTCGAACTATTCACCTTGGCCAGCGTTTGCAAAAGTCTGCGTTTTTAAGGACAAACATATGCGTTGCAGTGTGGACAAAAGGCCTAAATGCAGAGATAAGTATGCGTTTATTAAATATTCGTGTTCGTGTGGACTTGGCCTCAGTCACTGTTCGGTGACATTCGTGCAATGATCTGAGTCGCGGTTAAAGGGGAGAGGTACCGTAGATGTGCTCGTATGTCCTTCTCTTGATGAAATAACAACCTTGCAGTTATTACAGTTAGCGCTGTTGCAATCTTTTCTTGTAAAATGTAGCCAAACATTGGTGTGTATACGCTGCACGGGCGCCATGTTGCTGTCTGACGTCACTACGCACATTGCGCAATGACGTCATTTCCACCCGCAAGAATCGTTAGAGGAATCGTTTGAAAAATTGCAAGCTATTTCAAAGAATTGATACACGGGTAACTGGTTCTGAACAAAAAACAGTTTTCAAATCCCAGCCCTACATTTGGTTAATTCTTCCCAATGGTAACTACAGTAACTGTTTATTTTTATAAATATACGTTATATGTGTGTGAGTTGCATTATTATCAATTGAAGGTGAGAGCTCTTCCATAAAATGTGATACTAAACTATCTAATCAGACAATAATGATTAGTATGCCAAAATATAGTCAGTGGCAACTTTATTGAATGAGATCCAATAAATGATTTTCACTCTGAATCTTTAGCAACAGTTTCCAGTAGCTGATGAAATGCAGTCACACTGCAAACTACAACTACAATAATACACATTTTTAAAAGACCATTATATTACTAAATGAGTTCATTACATTGTGCATGTATACATTAATAAGTGGCTTATGAGTGTATGTGGAAGCCAAACTGATGCACACATGTCTTTTTAGTTCTCTGCAGACAACATGATTCATGGTGCACTGATGCAGCGGGCAATGTGTGGTTTCAATGTGGAAAAATCAGCTGAAAATACACTCATGTGATATTCCACTGCTGCCAGTAGTCGTCACGGGAACAAATGTTTTCCATATACATTTAAAAAAACACACATTTTGGCCAAACTATGTGGACATCGTGTCTGGCCTATGATGGAGTTAACTGATCAGGGTGTTGCAATTTAGACCATGGCTAAATCATATAGTCACAGGTTAGAGGTCCAGTTGACAGGTCGTTTGTGGTCTGGCTTAGGAGGGCTCCGTTATTATGGGTGTAAATGAAGGAGACTTGTGCAAACAATCCTTCATGTTTTTTTAAAGTTGAGGTGAATAGTTTGAGGGATTGGCAAGCTCCCCTTTGCACTTTGTAAGGTCTTTCACAGTGTAAAAGCTTTGCCCCGTCGTGGGCCTAATTAGTCCAAACTCTCATCACGAGGACATAAAACACTTATTGGTCTGCCAACACAAATGACAGCAGTGTTTAATTTGAGTCTGGCTCAGGACGTGTGGCGTTCATGTGTTGTTTTTAGATTAGATGACACTGCTCTGTTGGAATTGTGGTTGAAGGGTTAGCATGGTCTTAAATGTGATTACTGAGACATGCACTAGACAGGAATCATCCCCTGTGGCAGGATGTTGAAAGTCAGCACAGGAAGTGAGATCAGCATGAAAGTCCCCAAAATCTAAGCCGTGCTCGGTAGCAGAGACCTATTACGCTCCAGTTGCTGCACACCCACTCTACTATGACGAATAGTAAAATGAACAGAAACCAATGCCACATGTGTCATTATAAGACAGCAAAACCTGTCAGTGGAAAAAGTAATAACTTGAAAAGTAATACTGACATCAAATGAAAGCATATACTACTCAATATAATAAATATGATAAGATTTAGCATTTTGAAAGAGTTATTCAAGTACAAAAACAATTTAAAAAGCATATCTGATTGTGCTCTATAAAGAGTCACTTCATTCTACTTTATTTTATGTTATGTTAGCTAAGAGTAATGACCTCCATGAAGTACGTTGTTATTTTTTTTGTGCTCTGGTCTGCACATAAACTACTTAACCAATTTCCACAAAAGACAGCATGGTAGGGCATGAGACACGAAGCAAGGAAGACCCCATAAAACGTTGTTACAAAATTGGTCTCAATGAAGGTCTGCAGTTTGATGGTGATATAAATGAGGATTTCCGCGCTATACTGTGACGATCTGTTTAATTCTTTGGTTCTCTGTATCAACTTTTGTTGGTATCCATCCATTTCTATTGTTTGCAAGTGTTTCCATATCTCTGCAAGTCATCAAAGTCAAAACTGCATATGGTGCTAAAAGTTTAAAAAGAAATCTTGCTTTGTTTTGTTTTTTACAGAACTCTATGAACTTACCGCCAGACAAAGCCCGGCTCCTCAGGCAGTATGACAACGAGAAGAAGTGGGACCTGATTTGTGACCAGGTAGTTTTAGGTTACCAGACTGTACACTTGCACTAAACTCACTGGACAAAACATAAACATTTGCCACTACTTAATGTGTAATCTCACTTCTTTTTTTTCTTTGGCCAACAGGAGAGGTTCCAAGTGAAGAATCCACCTCACACATACATCCAGAAAATACGAGGATATTTAGACCCCGGCGTCACCAGAAAGGTGGTGAACATTTTCCCGGTAAAGCGTCCAAAAGTGGAGAGCGTGCATAAATTGGAACACTCTTCTTTTTTTGTTTTCCAGAAGTTTCGCAGGAGGGTACAGGAGTCTACCAAAGTCTTAAGGGAGCTGGAAATATCCCTGAGAACAAACCACATTGGGTAGGTTTAATTTCCCTTCACTAGATCAACTGAAGAAAACCCCATTATTCTCCTCCCTGGCAAGAATAGTCCTTTCTTTGGTCTATTCGGTGCCCGGATCTCCCTTCCATTGTTTTAAGTTGCCAAGCTCTGCAGCTTCACTTCATAGGACTAAGACTCATCAGGCCCAGATGGTAGCCATTGAGCTGCTTCGTCCACTCCCCCATATAATGTTAAGCAGGAAGCTTTGTTGTGAATGCCAGGACGACAGAACGACTGGCCGACAAACCTTGTGACGCCTACAAAAACTCACAAAAGGTTACTTTTAGTCGACACCTATTACAGTAATCCTTTATGTGATGAAATTACACCTTCTGGAATTTTGCTTCATTTTGACAGGGGCATACTTTTTTAACATTTTCAGAAAGTCATTAACTTGCCACCAGTGGAAAAAAAGGGAAAAACAGGAATATCATCAGGAGTGTTTCTACTGCTTGATGTGTCTTTTATTTATAGTAGTACCTAGAGATGGGAACAATGCTTGATTAGTACGTGGACAATGCTGACTCGATAGACAAATGTCCAAGTATCGATTATTTACGTAAATTAAAGAAGTAATAGAGGTGGTTCTAAAATGCAGATCTAGCGCAGACACACGGAGGAGGCAGGAGAAGAGGAAAACATGCTAACCTCGGTGCTAAGCTAGCCTGAATGTGATATAGTGAAACAAGAAAACAAAAAATGCTTTGCACATTTCAACAAAAGTTTAACTGGAACTGCGTTACAGCAGAGAGTAACCAGCTATGAAGATTGAATTAGCAAGTAGATGAATTAGTCAGGAGTGACAGTAATTAGAGTTAGAGTTAGAGTTTGAGTTTATTTCGAACATGCAAGCATACAACATGATACATCACAATTTCCAGTTTCTCTTTTCAACATGTTCGAAAAGGAGTAGGAAGAAGCAGAGCTTATTTAATCCTACCCCTTTTCTTTACATAACAGTTGCTGAAACTTTTTTATTCACTTCCTGTTCTCAATTTATTCACAATAAACTCCATAGGTAATCACAATAAAAATAAATAAATAAATAATAGTAAGAATTTAATAATAATAATTGGTGAAGAAAGTCATATTTCATATGATGAGATAAGTAAGATTACTTTAAGAATGAATGAATGGATGGATGAAATAAATTGAGAATGTTTGTCATGGTTCTTCTTCTTTGTACTTTGTAAACACTTTAAATTTGAAGAGTTTCTTGAAGTGGATCATATTAGTACATTGTTTGATTGCTTTGCTTAATCCATTCCATAATTTAATTCCACATATTGATATACTGAAGGTCTTAAGTGTTGTACGTGCGTACAAATGTTTTAAATTACATTTTTCTCTAAGATTATATTTCTCCTCTTTTGTTGAGAAGAATTGTTGTATATTCTTGGGTAGCAGGTTATAGTTTGCTTTGTGCATAATTTTAGCTGTTTGCAAATTCACTATGTCGTGGAATTTCAGTATCTGTGATTCAATAAATAAAGGATTTGTATGTTCTCTATATCCAACATTATGTATTATTCTAACTGATCTTTTTTGTAACACCGTTAATGAATGAAGTGTACTTTTGTAATTATTTCCCCATATTTCTACACAGTAACTCAGATATGGTAACACTAGTGAGCAGTAGAGAATATGAAGTGATTTTTTTGTCTAGAACATGTTTTGCTTTATTCATTATTGACGTGTTTCTTGCTACTTTATGTTGTATATTTTTTACGTGAGATTTCCAGTTCAATTTATCATCAATCATTATACCTAGAAATTTGGTTTCATTTACTCTTTTAATTTCTATTCCGTCTATTTGTATTTGTGTTTGACTTTCTCTTCTACTGTTACCAAATAGCATTATTTTAGTTTTACTAAGATTCAACGATAGTCTGTTTTTGTCAAACCATCTTTTTAATTTGTTAATTTCTCTGTTATTATTTGTATTATCTCCTGTGTGTTCTCTCCTGAACAAAACGCTGTTGTATCATCCGCAAATAATACTAACTTTAAATCTTTTGTAACTTTACAAATGTCATTTACATAGAGATTGAATAATTTAGGTCCTAATATTGATCCCTGAGGTACACCACAGGATATATTTAGCGTTGTAGACATGTGTTCGCCTAGCTTCACGTATTGTTTCCTGTTCGTTAGATAACTTCTTATCCAGTTTAATACTAACCCTCTGATGCCATATCGTTCTAGTTTTTTGATTAAAACATTGTGATTAATTGTGTCAAATGCTTTAGTTAGATCCATAAAAACTGCTGCTGCACATTTTTTACTGTCTATTGCATTGGTAATTTCTTCTGTAATTTCAATTAAAGCCATTGAAGTTGAGACATTAGCTCTGTATCCATATTGGTTCTCTTCAAGTATTCTATTTTTATTTATGAAACTCTGTAATCTGTTATTAAACAGTTTTTCAATGATTTTAGAATATTGTGGAAGTAAAGAAACAGGTCTATAATTTGTAATTTGATGTTTATCTCCAGTCTTATAAATTGGTGCAACTTTAGCTATTTTCATTTTGTTTGGGAATGTACCTGTTTGAAATGATAGATTACTAATATACATTAATGGTCCTGAGATCTCTTCTATAACCTTTTTTATCGTTTCCATATCAATTCCATTACAATCAGTTGAAGTCTTAGATTTACATTTTTTCACGGTTGTAACTATTTCCTCCTGTGTCACATTACTGAGGAACATGGAGTTGGGATTTCGCTCTATGGTATCATTATAGTCCTCAATTGGAACTGGGTCTGGAATCCTTTCTTCCAATTTTGGTCCAATATTTACAAAATAATTATTGAAGCTTTCAACTACTTCCTTTATGTTGTAATTTTTTTTATTTCCGTCTAAAAAGTATTGAGGGTAGTCCCTCTTTGTGCCATTTTTAATAATGCTATTGAGGATGCCCCATGTTGCTCTCATATTATTTTTGTTCCTGTCCAATAATTCACTGTAATATTCTTTTCTACATGATCGTAGTATGTCTGTTAACTTGTTTTTATACTTTTTGTACTTAATTTCTGCCTCTATAGTTCTTTGTGCTATAAATTCTCTATATAGTGTATTCTTCTTCTTACAAGCATTTTTTAGTCCTTTTGTCATCCATGGTTGATTATTCTTTCTCTGTTTATTACTGAGTTGTATCCATGGACAATGTTTGTCATAAAGTATTATGAACTTGTTTAAGAAATGTTCATATGCTTCATCAACCTCTTTTTCCTTGTACACATTGTCCCAATCTTGCTTTTGTAGCTCAATTTTGAAAGCAGTCATCCTCTTCTCTGTGCACAGTCTTCGAAATGTCCTTTTGTCTTCCATGTTCTTCTTGCAGTGTCCGTCATATATTGTAAAAACTGGCAGATGATCACTAACGTCGGTTATAAGTAGACCACTTGTAGTGTTATTGTCAAACTCATTGGTAAAAATATTATCAATAAGCGTGGCACAGTGTGCTGTGATTCTGCTTGGCTTTATGATTTTTGGATATAAACTGATGCTGTACATTGTATCAATGAAGTCATCAATAGACTTTTGCTTGTTAGGGTTCAATAAGTCAATATTAAAGTCACCACATAAGAACATTATTCTTTGACCATTATCCATGTAAGTAGCCTTGATCCATTCTTCAAATGTTTCTATACTTGACTTAGGTGATCTATATATACAACTGATGAAAATGTTTTTGCTTTTTTCCTGACATATTTCAATGGTTATACATTCTAAGATATTATCTATAGCAAATGACATGTTTTTTACCACTTTGTAGTTCAGGTTCTTCATCACGTACACAGCTACTCCTCCTCCATTTTTAATAGACACACAGAGCCAACACTTTCAGAAATAGATATGAATGAGTAGATAAACAACACACCTCATTGAGCCGCAGGTTTTTGGCAACTGGGGATAAAGTGTCTGAACATTCTATGGTTTAAGAAGGCAAGAAAATTAAATTAAGTATATACATTCATGGTCAAAAGTTTACATACACTTGTAAAGAACATAATGTCATGGCTGTCTTGAGTTTCCAATAATTTCTACCACTCTTATTTTTTTTGTGACAGTGTGATTGGAGGACATACTTGTTTGTCACAAAAAACATTCATGAAGTTTGATTATTTTATGAATTTATTATGGGTCTACTGAAAATGTGACCAAATCTGCTGGGTCAAAAGTATACATACAGCAATGTTAATATTTGGTTACATGTCCTTTGGCGAGTTTCACTGCAATAAGGCACTTTTGGTAGCCATCCACAAGCATCCACAGAACTTTTCTCCAGAAGGTCTTATCCTTGTCCATGTGATGTCAGATGAAACAAAAATAATCCCAGGAACACCAGGCCTACCGTCAAGCCTGGTGGTGGTGGTATCATGCGCTGGGCCTGTTTTGCTGCCAATGGAACTGGTGCTTTACAGAGAGTAAAT
The DNA here is from genome assembly GCF_033978785.1 of Entelurus aequoreus. NCBI lineage: Eukaryota > Metazoa > Chordata > Actinopteri > Syngnathiformes > Syngnathidae > Entelurus > Entelurus aequoreus. Next base: position 29,139,469 of record NC_084737.1, read on the forward strand.
GGGACAATGAAAAAGGGGGATTACCTCCAAATTCTTCAGGACAACCTAAAATCATCAGCCAGGAGGTTGGGTCTTGGGCACAGTTGGGTGTTCCAACAGGACAATGACCCCAAACACACGTCAAAAGTGATAAAGGAATGGCTAAATCAGGCTAGAATTAAGGTTTTAGAATGGCCTTCCCAAAGTCCTGATTTAAACCAAAAAAACTAGCTGAACTGTACCAATTTTGTAGAGAGTGGTCAAAAATTCAACCAGAACCTTGCCAGAAGCTTGTGGATGGCTACCAAAAGCGCCTTATTGCAGTGAAACTTGCCAAGGGACATGCAACCAAATATTAACATTGCTGTATGTATACTTTTGACCCAGCAGATTTGGTCACATTTTCAGTAGACCCATAATAAATTAATAAAAGAACCAAACTTCAGGAATATTTTTTGTGACCAACAAGTATGTGCTCCAATCACTCTATCACAAAAAAATGAGAGTTGTAGAAATTATTGGAAACTCAAGACAGCCATGACATTATGTTCTTTACAAGTGTATGTAAACTTTTGACCCTGACTGTATATATATATATATATATATATATATATATATATATATATATATATATATATATATATATATATATATATATATATATATATATATATATATATACAGTATATATTAGGGCTGTGAATCTTTGGGTGTCCCATGATTCGATTCAATATCGATTCTTGGGGTCACGATTCGATTTAAAATCGATTTTTTTTTTTTCAATTCAACACGATTCTCGATTCTAAAATGATTTTTTTCCTGATTCAAAACGATTCTCTATTCATTCAATACATAGGATTTCAGCAGGATCTACCCCAGTCTGCTGACATGCAAGCAGAGTAGTAGATTTTTGTAAAAAGCTTTTATAATTGTAAAGGACAATGTTTTATCAACTGATTGCAATAATGTAAATTTGTTTTAACTATTAAATGAACCAAAAATATGACTTATTTTATCTTTGTGAAAATATTGGACACAGTGTGTTGTCAAGCTTATGGGATGCGATGCAAGTGTAAGCCACTGTGACACTATTGTTCATTTTTTTATTTTTTTATAAATGTCTAATGATAATGTCAATGAGGGATTTTTAATCACTGCTATGTTGAAATTGTAACTAATATTGATACTGTTGTTGATAATATTCATTTTTGTTTCACTACTTTTGCTTTGTTTTGTGTCGTGTTTGTGTCTCCTATCAATTGCGCTGTTAATTGCAGTTCTGAGTGTTGCTGGGTCGGGTTTGGTTTTGGAATTGGATTGCATCGTTATGGTATTGCTGTGTATTGTTTTTTTTAATTGATTAATTAAAAAACTAAATAAAACAATTTAAAAATAAATTAATACATTTGAAAAAAAATCGCAAATCCGACGACACAACTACAAAGTCGATCATGGAACTGCGGCCTAGGGTGTCCTGGTGCCAAGTGCACATATGGACACCCTTATGTTTGAACATGGTGTTCGTTATGGACAATCCGTGACGGGCACAAAAGTCCAATAACAAAACACCGCTCGGGTTCAGATCCAGGCAGCCATTCGTCCCAATCACGCCTCTCCAGGTTTCACTGTCGCTGCCAACATGAGCCCCAGTAGAACGAGGCCTCTCATGTTTTGGACACTCGGGTGAAGAGAGGGGCGGAGCTTTCTACCGATCACCACCTGGTGGTGATTTGGCTGCGATGGTGGGGGAGGATGCCGGACAGACCTGGCAGGCCCAAACGCATTGTGAGGGTTTGCTGGGAACGTCTGGCAGAGTCTCCTGTCAGAGAGAGTTTCAATTCCCACCTCCGGAAGAACTTTGAACATGTCACGAGGGAGGTGCTGGACATTGAGTCCGAATGGACCATGTTCCGCGCCTCTATTGTCGAGGCGGCTGATTGGAGCTGTGGCCGCAAGGTGGTTGGTGCCTGTCGTGGCGGTAATCCTAGAACCCGTTGGTGGACACCGGCGGTGAGGGATGCCATCAAGCTGAAGAAGGAGTCCTATCGGGTTCTTTTGGCTCATAGGACTCCTGAGGCAGCGGACAGGTACCGACAGGCCAAGCGGTGTGCGGCTTCGGCGGTCGCGGAGGCAAAAACTCGGACATGGGAGGAGTTCGGGGAAGCCATGGAAAACGACTTCCGGACGGCTTCGAAGCGATTCTGGACCACCATCCGCCGCCTCAGGAAGGGGAAGCAGTGCACTATCAACACCGTGTATGGTGAGGATGGTGTTCTGCTGACCTCGACTGCGGATGTTGTGGATCGGTGGAGGGAATACTTCGAAGACCTCCTCAATTCCACCAACACGTCTTCCTATGAGGAGGCAGTGCCTGGGAATCTGTGGTGGGCTCTCCTATTTCTGGGGCTGAGGTTGCTGAGGTAGTTAAAAAGCTCCTCGGTGGCAAGGCCCCGGGGGTGGATGAGATCCGCCCGGAGTTCCTTAAGGCTCTGGATGCTGTGGGGCTGTCTTGGTTGACAAGACTCTGCAGCATCGCATGGACATCGAGGGCGGTACCTCTGGATTGGCAGACCGGGGTGGTGGTTCCTCTTTTTAAGAAGGGGAACCGGAGGGTGTGTTCTAACTATCGTGGGATCACACTCCTCAGCCTTCCCGGTAAGGTCTATTCAGGTGTGCTGGAGAGGAGGCTACGCCGGATAGTCGAACCTCGGATTCAGGAGGAACAGTGTGGTTTTCGTCCTGGTCGTGGAACTGTGGACCAGCTCTATACTCTCGGCAGGGTCCTTGAGGGTGCATGGGAGTTTGCCCAACCAGTCTACATGTGTTTTGTGGACTTGGAGAAGGCATTCGACCGTGTCCCTCGGGAAGTCCTGTGGGGAGTGCTCAGAGAGTATGGGGTATCGGACTGTCTGATTGTGGCGGTCCGCTCCCTGTATGATCAGTGCCAGAGTTTGGTCCGCATTGCCGGCAGTAAGTCGGACACGTTTCCAGTGAGGGTTGGACTCCGCCAAGGCTGCCCTTTGTCACCGATTCTGTTCATAACTTTTATGGACAGAATTTCTAGGCACAGTCAAGGCGTTGAGGGGATCTGGTTTGGTGGCTGCAGGATTAGGTCTCTGCTTTTTGCAGATGATGTGGTCCTGGTGGCTTCATCTGGCCAGGATCTTCAGCTCTCACTGGATCGGTTCGCAGCTGAGTGTGAAGCGACTGGGATGAGAATCAGCACCTCCAAGTCCGAGTCCATGGTTCTCGCCCGGAAAAGGGTGGAGTGCAATTTGCTCACGCATTTGTTGACAAAGTGGTGACCCTCGCCCCATCTTTGTTTGTGAATGACTGAGCATTTCATGGAATCTACTTTTATACCCAATCATGGCACCCACCTCTTCCCAATTTGCCTGTTCACCTGTGGGATGTTACAAATAAGTGTTTAATGAGCATTCCTCAACTTTATCAGTATTTATTGCCACCTTTCCCAACTTCTTTGTCACGTGTTGCTGGCATCAAATTCTAAAGTTAATGATTATTTGCAACAAAAAAAATGTTTATCAGTTTGAACATCAAATATGTTGTCTTTGTAGCATATTCAACTGAATATGGGTTGAAAATGATTTGCAAATCATTGTATTCCGTTTATATTTACATCTAACACAATTTCCCAACTCATATGGAAACGGGGTTTGTATATGTATGTATGTACTGTATGTTGTATGTATGTATGTATATAATAGTGATATAATACTGATCAGATAAGTCAGAATCGTGTTTATTGCCAAGTATATTCACACATACAAGGAATTTGTCTTGGTGTGTTGGTGCAAAAACAGCTAAAATAAAAAGTAAGGCCAAGATAGCAATATTTAAGTAAAATAAAATACAATAAAATAAGATAGGTGTAAGGAGCCCGTGGCAATATATAAAGTAGAATTAAAAGAATGAAAAATATATACATATTTACAAAAACAAAAATCACATGTACACAGGATGAAAAATATGTAAGTCCAATGAGCGTTAATGTAGCACATAAAGAAAACAGAAATTAGTTTCCGCTTTTGCATTGTTGTGATATTTGTGATATTTTGTGACAGTGGTACTGAGTGTGAATGTTGTCTGTCTATCTGTGTTGACCCTGCGATGAGGTGGCGACTTGTCCAGGGTAAACCCCGCCTTCCGCCCGAATGCAGCTGAGATAGGCTCAAGCACCCCCCGCGACCCCAAAGGGACAAGCGGTAGAAAATGGATGGATGGATGGTACTGATAAAAGTTATGTGGGGGGGAAGGGCAGGGACATTGACAGCAGACGGTAAGAAACTGTTTTTAAATCGGGAGGTGTTGGTCCTGAAGTCACCAATGTGTGGTATTCTCTTTTTGTGCACTGCGGACTAGTTTTTAAGACGCAATGGTTGGCCCTACAATACTGTACCTAAAACAGTACACAAAAACTGGGGCAACATTTTGAACAGATTTTTCTTTAAAAAAACGAAAAGCGCGGCGTGCAGAAACTGAGGTGTCCCTGTCAATTGAGTTCCAACAAGAGTGTTCTAAATAACACAGACAACAAACATGATTCCTTATGAAATATAAAACAACTAAAATAATTAGCAGACACAGCAGTATCAATTAGCAGAATATCTCTCATTATTGTATGGCCACCTGTTGCCATAAAATTCGTAAGTAGAACATCACCATCAAAAATTTAATTGTAAATTAAAGGCTAAAGATACTCCCTAAAACACCCTTTGAGACGGCTCTGTATTAAATATAAAATACAAATTAGGAAATGGTGCCATCGGGTGCCTTTTAAGGTTCCACTGATATTCCAATTCCAGGAGCAAAGAGAAGGCTCCAACATTTCCAAAGCAATCTGTCCAGAAAGAAAAAGCGTTTCAATGCATTTCCCAGAAGAGGTAAAAGCCGGGATGATTTTCAAGAGACTTGAGTGTGGATGGGGTCGTGTGCTTTATTGCTGTCTGACTCTTATTCCTGACTTTGCCAAGAAAATGTGCGCTATTTGCAGCTGAGTTGAGGGAGAGGTGGTGAGAGAGGAAAAGTTTGGAGGCAAAGGGGGGAGAGGTTGTAGACAGGAAACCAGTGATCATGCTGCCCGCCTCGATGTTCGCCCCCTCCTTTTTTCTCCCCTTCGCCTAAACTGCTTTGTTCGCCTTCCTCTGTTCCTCTCCTCATCTCCCTTGACTTTTTCCCCTCCCTCCTTCCATCCAACACTCCTGCTTGCTTTCCTGTCTGTCTCAAGCATCTGTACAATAACTAACATTTTAAATCTGTTTTAGGAATCTTTGACCGTTTTACCCCAATACTTTGGAAAGGGGGGTGGGGGGGTTTAACGATATTCTAAACCGAGCCTCGATCCTCTCACACTCCAGTAATGATTCCGTTGTTAGTGTCTCTGACCAGGAAACTGGAGTTCAATTGGATGGAAATCTGAGGCCTGTCCTAGTTTGCATTCCGTTCCTTCTTTTGCCAAGTTTTTCCTGTCAGACCTCCTTCAGAACAGACTCAAAGCAAAAATACTGGAGCTTACTTTGTTAAGCCCATCACTGAGGATACACAACACAATCAGCCACACACCAACCGCATTCAACAATAAGTCCATAATTGAAAAAATAAATAAAGTACAGTTATGCAACTACGAGTCACCTTTGAGCTACTTCGGATATCTAACGTAATTGTTTTGGGGGCCACATTTTCAGAAAGCTAAGGACCATGGTGCCCGACTTCTCCCTTCACTGTTTTTTTTATTTAGCATATTTCGGAGAACCAGAGTCCTCCACAGTAGACATTGGATTTTGGTCTATTTTGTCAGCGTTACAGGAGTGTTCTGCTGTTTTCAAGGATCCTCTGCAAAAATGTGACTGCCTCACCAGTTTTTTTTTTAACTAAACTCGCGGACCACCAGTTGAGTAGCCCAAATGATGAAAAAGAGAGGACACAAAATAAAACCTTCAGGAACACTACTAGTATAACTAATTAAGTTGAACAAAATACTTTTGACTGCATCTTAGTTATACAAATCCCATTATGAAAACATGTGTAACTGCCAAAAAGGAAAGGACTTACAGGGGTGCTTTGAAGAACGCTTCAGTTATGTACATCACAAGTTTGGACCACAGTGTTCTATGTTTGATAGCAAAGTTAAAATGTCAATGGAAGAATCTGCCAATGTGCAGTGGTTAGGTTCCTCTATACAGAGGAGCACTCTATTTGCTACAACAATGTTTGTCTGCTTTAAACTGAACTTGGGGTCCAATATGATGTTATTTCCGGGCCGATTTTGGCTCCTGGCCCGCTAGTTATATAGCAATGCTCTAAAGGATACGAGTGTGCGCTTTCATTTTGATGCCCTGCTGAACCTCTGTTTTCCCATTGCGTCATAGTTGGGTCAGGGAGTTCCTCAACGATGAGAACAGAGGTCTTGACGTCCTGGTGGAGTACCTCTCCTTCGCCCAGTGTGCTGTCATGTGAGTATTTTTACACACAGCCGCACCTCGTGAGTTTTGCCCTGAACTTTTCCTAAAAGGAACTGGGTTGGGTAGCAGTCGCTGACTAAGCACGCCGCGTCCTGCAGAGCGTAATGAGCTGCTATTGCATCAAAACATGTGCTGTGGGAACATTGCTTCCTTTGGATGTGTTTGTTTACCTATTTGCATACTTGCCAAGCTGAATGTGGACCGATACAATACATTATGTGGACACAAGTATTGGGACACCTGCCCATTACACCTACAGGAAAACGAAATAAAATAGGGACTTGGTCTTTAATAGCTTCCACCCCATTGGGAAGACTTTCTTGAAGATTTGGGTATTTGGGAGTGTGTGACCATTTACCCTTTTAGGCACTTGTGATTAAGGGCTATATAAATAGATTCCGATTTATTTTTTGATTGATTGATCTAAAGGACATTTGTGTTGTCAGGTCACTGATCACTGACCACTCAAAATCTCTTTCTAGTGCATCTCAAGATGTCCTTCCTTCACCAAAAGTGTCTGAATTTATGGACCTTGTTTTATGCACTCAGAAATATGACACTGTCATGCTGCAACAGAAGCAAACTACCCAAACCTTTCTCATAAAAAGGGAAATCGGGCTGCACGATTATGGCCAAAATTATAATCAGGAATATTTTTTATAAATTTTGAAATCGCGATAATTAATCACAATTATTCATTGTGTAATGTAAAACATACTGTTTTCCGCAGGCTGGCAATCAACTTGCGGTAATGGGTGCCAGAGGTGTGGGGAACGTGAGCGTGACTTCGTCGTGTAATTTGTAATGAAATAGTCTAATAAAATGGCTAAAATTAACGTTATTCATATGTTTAAAGAAAAACTATTTGTGCTTTTGTTTATCTTGTTCATTATCAGGATTAACATTTCGGGGCCATAAAAAAACAGTCATGTTCTTTGTTCATCAATTAGACACACCCGCTTGACCTTATCGTACATTTGATTGTTTGTAGTTATAAAAAGTAGAAAAAAAATAATTATTGTTTGTAGTGTGAAACATGTATATTAAATGACACAATACAAAAATATAATGGTATTTTATTTATTTGGAAGAGTCCTTTAATGCGCAATAACATTTCAGCATTTCCTGACAACGTATGCATGTGCAGATGCAGGGGGGGCATGAATTCCAATAGGGAGCAGCATGTTGTGCAAGCAACACCAGTCGCCATTTATTAACAACTGTTCGGTTTTAAACGTACAGCCACTGTTGTTGTTTTGCCACCACGACTGTAAAAGTGCTTGATTTTATAAGCAGCGGAGCCTGCTTTTTAAATGTTAATATTGCTGACGATCCCCTCCAAATCCTTGAATTATTCAATCATGGCTGCACAAATTGTGGTTGTAAATAAAATGTGATTATTTATGCAGCCCTATTTGCAATTGTCTAAAATATCTTGGTAAGATGAATAAATAAGGTTCAGGGGGATGAAAGATCCAGCCCAATGTCTGATTCATTAAAATAAATATTTAAGAGGTGTGTGTCAAAGCTTTTGTCCTTATAGTGTTGTGTACTGAAATGCTTACACTTTGCCTGAATATGAGTTTTCTTTGCTTAGCTTGATGACAGTACTTGTGATAACCCCCTTGCTGCCTTGCTCACCTAACCTCCCCTCCTGCATCTCACCTACTTCCATCCCTGCGCCTCTTTGTATGCCCGTATGTCTGTATATGGCCTAGGTTGGATTTTGAGGGGCTGGAGAACGGGGAGGATGGCTTCTTGGACAAGGCTAAATCTTGGAGCAGGTCCATAGAGGATTTGCATCATATGAGCACTCAGCCCTTCTGCAACACACTGGTGCGCTCTGCCCGCCAGTCTGTCCTCCGGTATGTATCGCTAGCTCGCTTTTGTCTGCTGTTAGCTTGTTCCTGTTGTTGACCTGCCCTACTAACCCAATGAGAGCTGTGAACATGCATTAGCATGCAAGCCAGTCGTGCTGGTGCTGTTTGAGCCCGAATGGTCAATAGGTTATGACTTCAACACTCTGCTCAGATCATAATATGCATCTGTGTTTGCACCCAAGCCAGGAAATAGCCGCATCTCTGATTGTCTAATTATTCACCTTATTTCACTCAGCAGCATATACAGTACTCGTATGATACTCGCTACGATTAAGTCTTCATTAGATTTTTATGTTAAGGTCAGCTTTAAGTTTGTATTTCATTTAATTGTATTTTTAAACACATCCCACAAAATAAAACAGATAATTCTGAATGCTCCTGATTTTATTTTCTATTTCTTCCCATCATTCATTTTATTTTTTGCTCCTACAATTTGGTAATCTATATATCAGAAATCCCTCTTGATATGATGCACTGCATTTATCAACATGTCTCCTGCAGTGACACTCAAAATGGAGTATTAAGAATATTAGAGTTTATGTTGTCTAAAATATGCAGGTTTACCCAATGAAGTGGTCATTATATATGTGCATTGCACTGTTCATACTGCACAGAAACAACAGTGTTAACAGCACACGTCAGTTACATAATTGTCATTTCTCTTTTCTGACTTTCTGTTGACAGCGGGAAGAAAACCACACATCTCCCATCATGCATCTGTTACCTCAAAACCATCTAAGCTTTTTTTTTTGAGCCAGACCTCATTCCCTCTCATATTTACTTAGACGGCCATTCTCCACGTGATACGTTTAAAAAAAGAGTTGTGTAAATGGCAGATAAATAAATCAAACAAACTGCGTGTTTAAGCAACACATTTAAAGTGTTGACATGTGACCAAGTCATAACTTTGACCATATGTTGCAGCTATGGCTCAGTCTCCAGCAGCAAAACCATCAAGAACTCCCGACTTGTCAGCCAAAAGGATGATGTGCATGTGTGCATCATGTGCTTGAGAGCCATTATGAACTACCAGGTAACAAACAGTGTTGCTAAGGCGACCGCAAGCTCATACACATTTAAGTGAATGTATTTGTCAGGACACTTGTATGCTTCCTGTATGGTGAAGTACTGCATAGCTATATTTATTCATGTCTTCTTGTCTCACCACATCCCCTTCTGTGTGTGTCTCTTCTCCATGCAGTATGGCTTCAATATGGTCATGTCTCATGCGCACGCTGTCAATGAAATTGCCCTCAGCTTGAACAATAAGAGCTCACGGTAAGAACTGAGGCCTCGCCATCACCATGGATGCAGGGCCGGGTTGAACAATAGGGGACACCCTGCAGCCTGTTCATATGATATGCTTCTCTTTCTCCATGGTGCTCACTCCTTCTCTCTCTGAAGTTAGGGATCAGAGGCCTCCATAAAGACTGTTAGAGGAATGTTTACTGAAAAGAGATTAGTGCTTAAAACTCAGTGGCTGATCACTTCATAATGAAGGCAAAAGGGGTGGGGTACTTTAAAACTATAAAGACCAGTCCTTGCCTTAGACCTTAGTATTAATAACTATGAACCACATTTAAGATGTACATATATCCATTTTATATTCTTTGTTTTTGGAACTTTCTGTGCCGTGCAGCTAATGAGTGCCTCCCACACTTCCAGGACAAAAGCCTTGGTCCTTGAACTGCTGGCTGCCGTCTGCCTTGTCCGAGGAGGTCACGAGATCATCCTGTCAGCATTTGACAACTTCAAAGAGGTTCCCAAAGCGTACAATTTGAGCTTTTTTATTTATGTCTATTATTTTAAGACCAAAATTATTCAGAGATTTATTTGGTGAATGCATATCTGTGAAACTGTAAGACGTTGTGTCATGAAATAGCACTGTATATTTGAAAAAACTAAATTCTATATTTTTAACATATAATTTTAAACATTTTAAAAATAGTTTTGACAAAAATATTTAATGTCCAAAATGTCATATAGTTTTGAAATACAGATATTTCCCCTGTTCACATTTATATTACATTCAAATGTTCTCTATCAGTGGCTATAAACTGACCAATTTCAATAGCATTGCGTCACACATATTTTTATTCAAGTCATACCAGAATTTTTTTTTTTTTTTAAATATGCTTATCGTCATCTTTTAAACATTAGTACTCACCATTGCTTGTGTAAAGTTGCATTCTGAAGACATGTTCAAGAAATAAGAATAAACTAAAATGCATCGTTAAATATGACAAAATGTAATTAAATATAAAAACTACTTGGATACAAAAGTATTTGAAAATGTTAAAAAGCATAAAAAATGAAGTTGTTTTCATCAATATATTTAGCCCAATTTCTTTCTTTATTTTTTTGCTTCTTTATTGTGTCATTTCCAGCCAAAAGATAACCACTGAGTGCATTTCATTCACCTAAACCAATGTTTCTGAAATATTTTCTGTTACTTCTAAACAGAAAATAACTCCCATATAGTTACCTTTACACTCGTTTCACCCAAATTAGTAGCCTTGAGAGAGTTTTATTGTAGATTACAGTACTTACCGAAGGATCTTCCAAGCATCACTTCTATGGTGGTTGTCGCCCAGCCACTACAACACAGCCACGACGAATAAAAACGTTGTCACATCCTAAGTAATTCCTCTAAGTTAGAACTGGGCTTCCATGTATGAAACCATGGTGATTACCGTTCTGTATTAGGATTGCGTGTCTGCATTGTTATTCCGTATCGCTCAGGCCAAAGCTGTGTTATTGATGTTGAAAATGAAGTGCATCAAAAGAGTTCATCTCCACTTTGGCCAGACAGCTGCTGATAGCTGATAGCAGTTTCAGTTAGCCTGAGGTGCCGCTCCAAATGTCTGATGCTACGTCCAGCAGTTGTCTGAAATCGCTCGAGTCAAAGGCTCACCAATGTCTATATGTGTTGTTGTTAAGACAGGAGTTGAGGATGAAGTCCATCAAAAAGTTGTTCTGCCAAAAGGTGGTCAATTTGAGATTGTCATGGTGAAGATAGAGTCGCACCCGGATTAGCGTTGTGTTGTTTACATAGTAGAGTTCACCCTATTCCGGAAAACAGAGGTTGTGCTTTGTCGATCGCCTCAACATTTTTTTTCCTGGTAGCAAGGGACGACTGTCGTCTCAACTGGTAAGAAGCAAATCTCATACATTGAAACATTTGTGCAAGTTAACATGCTTGTACAACATTATTATCCCCATCAAAGCAGTGGCAAGTTTGTGTTGATTTACCATTGTTCTGTAGGAGATAGAAGAAGTCGAAGTGAATCTTTGTGTATTCTAAAGTCTTCAAAAATAACACCCATGAGATCCATCAAGTAAATGACCCCACATTACTGGGACGCATGGAGGCCTACAGAGCCATCATGGTGAGATGAAAGTTGATTTCTGGGAGCTTTCACCTCCACAGAGGGTGTGAGGGAAGCTCTGAGGCGTCCCTGTCAGAGGTCTTTAGCCTCATTAGGACACCAGATGTGAGCCAACCTTGGACAATGATAAGGATCAGTGCCCTGATGGGAGCCAGAAGACTGCAAATGTTCACTGAACCTCTTCCTGTGCAGACATGTAAATATCAAAACAAGAATTAAAGCACAAAGAGCATATGAGTCCACTCATCAAAACAAGATGTTATATTGAAAGTAATATTTTCAAAAAATTGTTCAGTGGCACATAAGTTAATAATGCTTGTTTTTTTTGTTACTATGAAAATAGTCATAAAATTTACTGGAAAAACATGCCAGTGTTTGTTTGCACTTCTCTTACTATTTTAGGTCTCAAATAATTGCCTAATTTTATTAAATACAATTGGCTCGCCAGGTTGAAAACAAACTGTGTAGCTGTTAGGATAATCAGTAGACATTAAGCTGCATTTTGCAAATCCCTGATGGTTTTATATACAGGTATATACATTCTATTGCTTTAATCCAATAACTAATACCGCTCAAAACACATGAATATAATATGCTGATAAAGAGAAATAAACCCTAAAATGTTTAGTAAATTGTTGCGCAAGCAAGATAAACAGTCTTGACATATGTGGTTTATTTCCCTTGAATTAATCAAAACAATTGTGTTCAGTGTCAAATTAAAGCAACACATCCAAATAAAATATAATGTCAACGTGACAAAAAAACTAACTTTTGTTTTAGGTCTGTAAAGAAAAGCATCGTTTTGAGCGACTGATGGATTACTTTCGCAGTGAAGAAGGAAACATCGACTTCATGGTATGATCTGCTTTGTATAGTGGGTGTTTATTTTCCTGTGAACACATCTTTCCTAAAATGAAATGCAGGTTTGTATCTAAATCTGTCCTTGTCCGGGGTCCAGGTTGCTTGCATGCAGTTCGTCAACATTGTGGTCCACTCAGTGGAAGACATGAACTTCAGAGTCCACCTGCAGTATGAATTCACCAAGCTGGGTCTGGATGACTACCTGGAGGTAACAATCAGAGGAGATAACAGTCAAACATTAAAAAAAATTAAAATAAAACAATCTCTAATGTGTTGTATTTCATATCACTGATTCTGATTCTCCCTCCCTTGTGTCAGAAATATAAACACACAGAGAGTGACAAGCTGTCAGTGCAGATCCAGGCCTACCTGGACAACGTGTTTGATGTGGGTGGTCTTCTGGAAGACGCAGAGACTAAGAATGCAGCACTGGAGAAGGTGGAGGAGCTGGAAGAGCACCTGTCTCATGTAAGTGCACCACCCACCCTAGACCACCAAGGCTGCTCAGGGCCCATTTATGACAATGCTGTGGTTCCCTCCGCTACATATATATGTAAATATACCTAGGCTGTTTCAACACCATGATTACAATTTACAATGTTTTGGATAATCATAGGTTGGGTAACTTTGGAAAACATGAAGCATGTTACAATCCTAATATTGTTCTCATGCTGGCTCCTTCTTTTCATCCCACGCTGCCACGAAAAGAGCGTCTTCACAAGGAAAAAGTTGTAGGCAGCCCTGACATCATTGAGGAATTTCATAACAAACTCTGCTCTCAGGGGTCAGGAATGATGAGGGAGGATGAGACTGAATTCCACTGCAACATGTGCCATTTTTTCTATTTCAAAATAAAAGCTGCATCACGTGCTCGGTGCATCATGCTGCTGCTGCTGAGATCACATTTCTCATTGATTATGCTCAGTGTGAATAGGAGCGTGGGAGGGTGGGGACTGGGAAAGATGCTGATGTTTTGAATCTTGAACTAACCTCTTCTGGTCCCGCCGCTCTCAATGTCACCTTTCCCAGGTGACCGAGAAGCTTCTGGAGGTTGAAAATGAAACAATGATGAAGGTGGCTGACTTGGAGAAGGTTGTCCTCCAGAAGGATAAGGATCTTCAAGCAATACGGGTAAGCTAGCGGTCATATTGGTGGAAATATTGCAGATAGGCTTTACCCTGTTAGCAGAAGTATTTAGCTAAATCATTGTGATAGCATATGAGGTCAGCAGGAAGAAGGATGTTTCTTCAGCTTGTCAAGTCATGTGCTTTTTATCGCCCCCTGGTGACCGCCCAGGAGACGAATGAGTCGACCAACACGCAGGTCAACACCCTGAGGAGGGTGATCAAGGAGAAGGACGCTGCCTTCCAAAGGCATTTCAATATCGAGCGGCGGCTGCTGGAACTGGAGCAGCAAGGCACGATCCGACTGCACAAAAAACCCGATGGAGACATTGCCATCGAGCCGCTTGGAGTCGGGGGTGTGGTTGGCGCGGTAGGAAGCGGCGGCCTTGGCATCCCCCTGGCTGACATAGGGGCGCTATCTTTGGGTTCAACGGCGTCCCTGACGGAACCGGGAGGACCAGACCCAAGTTTGCCTCCAGCAAGTGAAGCTCCACCCCCACCTCCTCCACCGCCGCCTCCTCCTCCTCTGCCATCTGCTGCAGGTAAGCAGCCATGACATTTGTAGGGGGTGGAATTCTGAGAGGTCTAGTTTCAGTTCACCTCTCTTACTTATTTATGCTGAACCAATTAGAAGTTGTTATAGCGGAATTCTGCTGCAGACAGGAAAGGAAAACTACATCGTATTTCCTTTGTGTATAGACACCATGTAAAAGTGACCAATGTACTGTAGGTGGTTTTTCAGTACACACAACTATAACATGCACTTCTTACAACAAACTCATTGCTTCACTAACGAAACCTTTACTATTTACTTATATACTTTCAGTAATATTTAGAGGCTTTTAGTTCAGTGGTTCTTAACCTGGGTTTGATCGAACCCCAGGGGTTCGGTGAGGAGGCCTTAGGGGTTCGGCGGAGGTCACACACCCGACTCATCTTGTAAATAAAAACTTCTCCCTATCGGCGTATTACGTATACGGCAAGAGCCGAAGTCACACTGATTTGCAGGTGTGTAATTTGTTGTGAGTTCATGCACTGTGTTGGTTTTGTTCTTTGAACAAGGTGATGTTCATGCACGGTTCATTTTGTGCATCAGTAAAAAAACATAAATTTGTCTTGAATTTGAAAAAAAACTAAACATTTTATTTTTCACTAAAGAAGGCACGGTGGAACAGGGGTTAGTGCATGTGCCTCACAATACGAAGGTCCTGCCTGAGTAGTCCTGAGTTCAATCCCGGGCTCGGGATCTTTCTGTGTGGAGTTTGCATGTTCTCCCAGTGACTGCGTGGGTTCTCTCCGGGTACTCCGGCTTCCTCCCACCTCCAAAAACATGCACCTGGGGATAGGTTGATTGGCAACACTAAATTGGCCCTAGTGTGTGAATGTGAGTGTGAATGTTGTCTGTCTATCTGTGTTGGCCCTGCGATGAGGTGGCGACTTGTCCATGTGCCCCGCCTTCCGCCCGAATGCAGCTGAGATAGGCTCCAGCACCCCTGCGACGCCGAACGGGACAAGCGGTAGAAAATGGATGGATGGACTAAAGAAGGGTTCGGTGAATGCGCATATGAAACTGGTGGGGTTCGGTACCTCCAACAAGGTTAAGAACCACTGTTTTAGTTATTGAAATTATTGGTACCTCGGTTTTTTGTTCGTTTGGATGAAGCCCATATCGTACGAAAACCAAATGCCTTTATTCACGCTGGTAATGTAAAGGCTTCTAAAATGCCACACAATACACAACACAAATCCAATTTGATGACAACTCATGTTGACGAAAATGGTGATCCAACTCAGTAGTTTTTCTCACTTTATTTAACAAAGTGCTGTCACTTGCCACTTTCCTTGACCCCATAGTGGGTTATTTTGCAGTTACACTCAGTTAATAAATAAAATAGCACAGACTAATTGTTTGAGTGACTGATTCCGCGCAATGATACGTACTAGTATGTTTCCTGCAATGTTTGGCCGTACAAAAACCTTGGAAAACACTTGGCGAACATCGATCCATCCATCCATTTTCTACCGCTTGTCCCTTTTGGGGTCACGGGGGGTGCTGGTGCCTATACTTGGCGAACATTTCCGTTAAAAAGAAAATCATACAAATATGTGGCGTAGAAAACGGACTGGACAACTGTAATAGCTTTCCTAACCTTTAATTTAGTAATTCTACCTTCTTGATCATGCACTGGTCAAATCATTAAGCACGACCTATCATCATACACCGTTATTTACTGTGTTGTTTGCGGTTTGTGGCATAAAATGTTTTGCGCTTCCTAATTTATATAACTGTAAAAGGCGAAATATTATAAAAAGCTCTTAGTATGATGCAGGGTAGTTCTACACACATGTGAACAACAACCACAATAATAGACCTATTGTCAAGCATTAACATCTTTATAATTATTGAACTATTGCATTGGATCTCATACACACTTACTTATTTGAATAGTTTTTATTTGTTTAATATTCCATCATTCAATACAGGCCCCAGTGCTCCAGTCCCACCACCACCGCCACTTCCTCCGCTTGCTCCACCTCTGCCTTCTCCCTCAGTCATCCTGAGTGTGGGTCTGTCAGGTAATAAGACTTTTTGCAGTAATGAATTGGAATACCTCCAGCTAGAGGAGCAGATCTCCATATATGCTTTCTTCCAGCTATTAGAATCAAGAAGCCAATCAAGACCAAGTTCCGCCTGCCTGTGTTTAACTGGACTGCTTTGAAGCCCAATCAGATCAACGGCACCGTCTTTAACGAGATCGATGATGAACGGGTGCTAGAGGTAAATCAAACAGATGAGCGTCTATGAGTTAAGAGAGATGTTTCAGTTTCTCCACTGTCATTTCTCTGCAGGTACTGGATTTGGAGAAGTTTGAGGAGCTTTTTAAAACGCGCGCCCAGGGTCCAATTGTGGACCTGTTGTGCACAAAGAGCAAAGTGGCCCAGAAGGCTGTAAACAAAGTCACCTTGCTGGATGCCAATCGCTCCAAGAACTTAGCAATCACACTGAGAAAAGCGAACAAGACCGCAGAGGAGATCTGCAAAGCAATAGAGAAGTATGCACGCGTCATCTTTCATCCACATAAGCTTGAGCTAGCTTCAACTAATATACACGTCCGCCCAGGTTTGACCTGAAAGCCTTACCAGTCGACTTCGTGGAGTGTTTGATGCGCTTCCTGCCCACGGAAGCAGAGGTCAAGGTGATGCGTCAGTACGAACGGGAGCGGCGTCCACTGGACCAGCTGGCCGAGGAGGACCGCTTTATGCTCCTCTTCAGCAAGATCGAGAGGCTCACGCAGAGGATGAACATCATCACCTTTGTCGGAAACTTTGCTGACAACGTCAACATGCTCACGCCTCAGCTCAACGCTATCATCGCTGCCTCAGGCTCAGTGAAATCCTCACTCAAGTTAAAAAGAATGCTCGAGGTTTGTTTCGTGTTTCTTTTTCGCGATCGGTGTGTACAAATGTTGATTCTTCTGTTCTCCTTGTAGATCATCTTAGCACTGGGCAACTACATGAACAGCAGCAAGCGAGGCTGCGTTTACGGCTTCAAGCTGCAAAGTCTTGATCTGGTGAGGAACACAGCACACATTCCTCAGAGTGTACACGGTTTACCGCCGCCATGTTTTTCTTTGATTCCTTTGTTTTGCTGCACAGCTGCTGGACACCAAGTCTACGGACAGGAAAATGACGCTGCTCCATTACATAGCTCTCATTGTGAAGGAGAAATATTCCGAGCTGGCCAATTTCTACAATGAGCTGCACTTTGTGGATAAAGCCGCAGCGGGTGGGTCCTCGTTCTCTGAGTTATGACAGTTGCAGTGTGATGATGCACACAGAAATAGCAGGTCTCTTTTTGCACAGTTATCTCTGAATTCTTTACAACAATGACATTTACAGGGTAAGCACCTCATGAAGTAAAGCCAAATGGAATTATTAATAAAACATCATTAATTTACATTGCTCTATAGAATCACAATTGTGTTTGATTTTGGATATTGGCCCTTTTTATTTATATATTTCTATATTTTATGTTTGTATATTTTACCTGTCAAGTTACGGACAATCCTGGACATTCTGTACATTTGTTTGAGACAAAACTTAAGACTCAGAATTTTGCATAGCTTATTTAAGGGACTTAAAAAATTATAAAAATACAGATTTACAGACTCTAAATTACTCAAATTATAGCATAATTAGTCATTTACACCTGTAGTCCCAAAATAGGAACACAGGAGGACAATGAAAAATAAATAAAAATCATTAAATAAACATACAAATATTTTAAAATGAACACAATTAAGCATTTTATTTTACCAATGTAACACTGATGGAACGACAGAGGCTTTTGATTAAGGATTTTTATAGATTTTTTAAAATTTAATTTCTATGGGTTTTATATTGTTTTTAGTCAGTGACCAGGTTAGGATAATCAAAGTGTGGCAATCAATGTGTGAAAATATCACTGAGTGTAAAAACCCTTACCAGATTTGATTGTCTTAATTGAACTTTATGAATCAAGTGAACTGCTTTGCAAACGGTCATATTGCAATGCTTTAACAATAACATATTTTCTTGATTGTGCCCAAAGTTTCACTGGAAAATGTTCTGTTGGATGTGCGAGAGCTTGGGAAGGGCATGGAGCTGATCCGAAGAGAATGTAGTCTTCACGACCACTCGGTCCTTAAAGGTTTTGTCCAGGCCAGTGACTCACAGCTGGACAAGTTGCAGAGGGACGCCAAGACTGCAGAGGTATTTGAGGCTTGACGACAAGAGACAGAAAATAGACATGAAGCAAACATGTGTCCTGGATGCTGCTTACTCACTTCTGCCATGCTTGCAATACTGCCTCATGTTTGGTTCTCTCCTCCCAACTCTAGGAAGCCTTCAATAATGTGGTGAACTACTTTGGAGAGAGCGCCAAGACAACTCCACCCTCCGTATTCTTCCCTGTTTTTGTGCGCTTTATCAAGGCTTACAAGGTGAGCACACTAGGCAGTATTTGTCCTCACTCATTCACTCACACAGGTTGGAGAGTTAAGGACATTTCTTGAATACACTTGAATACTGTCCGTCTCTCTCTCGGAGCAGAGAAAAGAAGAGCAGGGTAGAGTTTTGTCCGCCCCGGTGCCACAGGACGTGGCGCTCAGTCTGAGGCCAAATAACAGGAAAGGCCAGCTGTGTCTGACAGTAGAGCTGCAGCTGGGGTGTTTAGACGGCTTCTTCCCTTCTTGTCCTGTCCTCCCCTTTAGTCGTGGACGGCCTCGCCCTGCCCTACCACACAGCACACTTCCTGGGATTGTTCTCACTCCAGATTTATGGGATCTGTTCACGGAAATGTGCAGCACAAAAACTTCTGTATGCATGTGTCTCTGTAACTTTGGGTTTTGCTCAAGGAGTAGTTACACAGGAATTTATTTCAGTTGTTGTATGTCACGGTTAGGTTACTGTCCAGAGGGTTGCAGGCATTATATCTTGCAAGTAATTTGGGAGGGGGACATTTCCCCTGCACTTTTTCAACGTGCAAAAGTAATGTTACACTATTGAATGCAGGCAAGTCAAACACCAGCGCCAGTTTGAAAACAGCTGTTCAGGCTGAAGCTTGTCTCATTAGACCACCCAGAAGCTCATTGGTTGGCTTTCCTGGGCTGCCTTTTTGCCAATGTGACGATGATTGGCAACATACAGTAGCTGTCCAATCAGCAGTCAGATGTGAGATAAGAGCGAGTTGGCCTCTACATGGAAATTTGAATCACGAACAAGTGAAAACATTTTGTTGGAAGCAGATCAGAATCATATCCATATTTAAGTGTTACTTCTTTCTAAAAACTCCTATAGTCATATTTACATCAGCTAATGTCTCGTGTGGTACAAAGTGCTTGGATTCGAGTGTCCTTGGTTAGAGTCAGAGCGCTGTTTATTCTCTTTGTTGAGACTGCCATTACATTCCTAAGATAAGGAGCACAGCTAGACTGGGGAAACAGCAGGCGGGGGACAGAGGGAAGATCACGGGACTTCCGGGGGTTTGAGGGGAGACCGAGCTAGACCGATCTGGACCGGGCTGGGGAACGCTGGTGTGCTGGATTGGTCTCAGTTTGTCCTCTAAGCTTGGAGAATAAACCACCAAATACCAACTGCTGCCTGTTGATTGAATATAAACATCAGCTTATGTGCCATAAAAAGAATCTGGGAGAGACTAGCAATTTGAATTCCCCATTGGAGGAATGCTGGTCGACGCAACAATTTGGGGGCTCGTCCGGGATGGCACGCTGTTGATTGATGACTTCTTGCAATCTTCTGGACAGACTCAAATGGCCAATACAAGGTGAGCAGAGCCTTTTTATATAAAATCTGCTTTAGGAGTCTGTCCTGAAGTCTGTAAATCAAACACTGTTTTGTAATCCCAGGCACAGATTGGTGATTTTGATAGATTGATTGCATTTTTGCCGAGCCTGCCATTGCATTAAAATTGTAAATAAGTGGTCAACTCAGGCCACTGTGTCTCGATTACCATGACGGGCAGTTTCATTGACGAGTGAACTAATAGTTGGGACGCCCACATCAGGAGCCGCAGCAGGAAGTACCGACAGGACCCCTGCTGGACATGAGTGTCAACGGACAATTTTATCAGCCACCCATTCGATTCTGAATGCAGAGGTACCAAAAAAACTGTGTGCTTCCTCTTTAAAGGTCGAAGGCTTCGCTGGGGTCACAAGAAGGTTACCTGTCACCAAACCACTTCCGGTTCAGATTGCTGGACCTCCTTTACACTGTACCCTGACATTCAAATCGAATGGGTGGCTGATAAAATTGTCCGTTGACACTCATGTCCAGCAGGGGTCCTGTCGGTACTTCCTGCTGCGGCTCCTGATGTGGGCGTCCTCTTACACGCCTTCGTGTTCGTTTGTTGGCACGACGGAACCTTTCCTGTTCGGAAATGTTCAGACAGTCACGACTCCAGTGACCAGGCTGGTCACAGCCGAAACAGTGTCTACCCCAGACCGGCTTTGAAGCATCGTGTTGTCCACCACCCGAGTCCAACCGCACGTCTGTTGAGGATTCTTTCCTCCACCTGTTGGAACTCAAAAGCAAGGTCACCCACTGCTGAATATACCCTAGCTGATCTTTGACCTTTTGGTTCTTTTAACCTTTTATCTTCAGCGATCTGTAATTTAAGTAGTCGTTTCCTTGTTGCTCTGTCGTTAGCCCTATTTTGCATGGGATAAATACATCCCATGCACCTTGTATATCAGGGTTAACTTTGTCCAAAGTGTTTGGCCAAAGGTTCCCTCCCGGAGGTACAGGTGGGAAAGCAAGGTCAACAATGGCTTGCATGTATGCATCGGCAAGAGACTTATATTGTAGCATGTCCAAAGTGTTAATGTCATGTGTCAAAAATGTCTGCCGGAGAAAATGGTCAGACGTGTACAAGGGGTTAATTTTCGGAGGCAGGATTAATCTTAGAGGGGGCGTGTTAATACCTCCTTCTCTTGTCACTGGAGTAGGGGGCGGTGTCCTAGTCAAAGTCTGGGCGGGTCGTTTGAATTGTCTTGCGCATGCGCGGCAGACAAAAAACCAATCAGTTCATTCTGTCATTAATCATCGTTTCTTTTGCTGCATTTCGTTTTTCCACGTAATCCCCGTTTACTTTTATAGTACGCCAAACTCTTAAATTCTCTCCCTGAGTGTTCCATTTTCACCAGCGCACACACACACACACACTCACACACACACTCAGCAGCACACACACACGAGCACGCGTAAGCACTCCCGCACACACACACACACACACACACACACACACACACACACACACACACACGAGCACGCGTAAGCACTCCCACACACACCCACACACACTCACACACACACTCAGCAGCACACACACACAAGCACGCGTAAGCACTCCCGCACACACACACACACGAGCACGCGTAAGCACTCCCGCACACACACACACACACTCAGCAGCACACACACACACGAGCACGCGTAAGCACTCCCGCTCACACACACTCACACTCAGCAGCACACTCTCTGCGTTTCACTTTACCATAAAACTTCCAGTTACTTTTTTATTTATTTTTTAATTTTTTTAATTTTACCAGACGTTTGAGTTCACGACTTTTCGAGTATTGTAAACTCCCTCTTTGGGAGAAAAAAAACCAGAGGGGTCCACTTAAAGGTAGTCGTGTTGTTGACTAATACTCGCGCATAGGACTTTTGGTTATATGAATCTGTAATTGAAAAACAAAAAACAATTGGTTTATTTGGAATTTTGTTTTGAAATACAAAAAACTAAATTGAAATACAAGGCACTCTATATAATAACTTGATCCAAAAAATGGTTTGATTTTCATTTGAGACACTTGTGATTTAGGGCTATATAAATAAACATTGATTGATTGATGATTGATTTTACATTTCATGTAATAAAAATCACAGGTGAGAAGAAACAAAATAACTGACCAAGACAAGAAGTTTCTATTTTAAGACAAGACTGCAGACAGACTTGTACAAAGTAAAAAAGTCAGTAGATTTCACAGAAAAAAACCCAACTGGTAGCTCAGTCAGTAGGGAAAAAAAAGTGGTTAATTTTTGTAATTTTACCATGAAATTCTGGCAACTGAGTTGACAGTTTTTAACTGTAAAATCTACGGATCGTTTTTTACAGTGTATAAAAAACAGTGCTGGTTCTGTTGTCAGAATATTAGAGAAACATCTATTTCTGGCTGGTGATTTTATTTTAAAAAAATATAAAATAAAAAAAACATTTTTTAAATCCCGCTATTAAATCTAGACACTTTATTTGTCAATGTAATTTTTCTTATTTCAAAATGAAATTTAGATCAACCAAATGTTTTTTGTTTTCCATTCGTGAAAGGTAAATTCACTGAGCAAAAACCTGCACTGACCAACATTTTAGATGAATAATCACATCATTATTGTGATTTCTGTTAGTAGTTGTGTGATTCTTATTTTTTTCTTCTCTCTCCCCTTTTATTTGACTTTTTTTGTTGCTGACTTGATCCTGTGCCTTATCTCAACAGGATGCCGTGGGGGAAAACGAACAAAGAAAAAAGCAGGAAGAAGCAATGAGAGAAAAGTTACTGGCCCAAGAGGCTAAACAGCATGACCCCAAGGTATCGCCCAAGTGCAAGCCAGTCGCTGCTGCTCAATGAAGCTTTGTGCTTTGTCCAAAAAGCACACTGACTAAAAAAAATTCTGCCGCTGCTACTTCAGGTTCAGGCCCAGAGAAAGAGGCACCAACAGCAGGAACTGATCGCTGAGCTGCGCAAGCGACAGGCCAAAGACCATCGGCCCGTGTACGAGGGCAAGGATGGCACCATAGAGGACATCATCACAGGTGGGACAGACAGCACCTCTCTAAGGTCCCGTGTGGTCCCCGCCGGCCACCACACTCATCACGGTTCCAGGATGACTGTGGTCATTCACTGTTCAGCTACCTTAAAGTGCACCTTGTGCTATGTGGTACACACACCGTCACATCTGGAATCCTGCACGTAGCATCACTTTATTCCATGACGTACTGTCTAGATAAGTTCTTAAATGTGCGTCCAAAGTGGGCGAGCCGCAAAAGTTTGATTCCAAACGTTCTTGGTAGAGGCCATTGCTTCTTCTCAAACTAACTGTATTCACCTAAAGAGGACCTATTATGCTCATTTGTGACTTCCGATTTAAAATATAGATTTAGAAAAGTGCTCCCTGCTAATAAACCAAGTAAGGCAGTGATTTGGTAAACATGTTAGAATGTAATTAATGAAGAAAGGAAGGTATGTTATACTGCTACATTTTCCCCCTAAAATTATTATTCATAATAATTTGTATTAATTGTTTTATTTTTATAACATATACATATTTTAATAAGTTATTTACAGTATTTATTGTACTCTTTTCCACTTTTTTTCAGATGTATAAATTAGTTTTACAATTCATATTCAATTTAATATCAGCTGACTCCATTCCTGCAAGCTCAGGAACCTGTTATAGCATATTATGGTGCCTGTATGGAACAAAAAATTAAACAAAAACTTAACGCCCCTATCTCATATCAGTCTTATGTAAGAAATAAGAGTTCATAAATAAATGATAAGTATTTTAAGATAGGGTGTTACATTTCAATCACTCTGTAAATAAATGGGCTATACTTGTATAGCGCTTTTCTACCTTCAAGGTACTCAAAGCGCTTTGACACTATTTCCACATTTACCCATTCACACACACACATTCACACACTGATGGCGGGAGCTGCCATGCAAGGCGCTAACCAGCAGCCATCAGAGGCAAAGGGTGAAGTGTCTTGCCCAAGGACACAACGGACGTGACTAGGAAGGTAGAAGGTGGGGATTGAACCCCAGTAACCAGCAACACTCCGATTGCTGGCACAGCCACTCTACCAACTTCGCCACGCCGTCCCAAATACAACTCAAATGATTAAAAGTCACCCCGCGCTACATCATGCTTCAAAGTTTGCAGCTTCACGGTATCGTGGCTTTCTTTTTAAAGCATATTCTTTGTATTTTTGGCCTAAATTGGGCATTTTCAACCATAAAAATTGATAAATTAACTAAAATTATTATTTCTACAATAGTAATGGCCACTATATGAAACAATGGCTCCTAATGTCAGTGCAGGATTTATATTTTATTTTCTATTATTGTCTAATATATTGCATGAGAGGAGTGTAAATGTGACTATGTAGGTGTTATTTCATGTCTAAAGGGTTCTAATATTGTTAAAAGCCGAATTTAGAAAGGTTGTAAACAGCTCGGTTTATGGCATAGTATTAGAATGGTATTTATTAATTCCTGCTTTATAGAAATTAATTTACCCTTGCCTGGCCTGGAACCAATTAACAGCGATAAACAAGGGTTTAATGTAAACACTTATTTCAAAAAGTAGCAAAATAAAATAATGTTTAAACATGACTATTCATGGTCAATGTCCTTATATGTGTTATACTGTTTGTAATATTGCAATATTTCTGTGATGTAAAACAACGAAACATGTTTTTAACACATTATTAGGCCTGCTGCGAGTCTAATAATTGTCCTTAAGACATATAAGATGCATGACAAAAATTGTGTTTTGGGCTACATTTGTTGGGAAAGAATACGTGCATACAAGTTTACAGAGCCATATTGCCCCTCAAATTGCTGCCGTGGCGCTTGTTTTGCCAAGCCCAAATAACCGGATTAAAAGTCCCGGTCAGAGTTGTGGTAGCAACACCCATACATTTGTGTCCTACTAATGGTAACATTTTTCATTTCTTTCCCATTAATTTATTTTGGTACAAACATGCTTCAAGTTAAATTACAGTTTGATTAAAAATCACATAGATAAAAAAAATGTGGAAAAAAATGTGTAACATGGTATCATAAAATTCTGCTTAGGGCCCCAATTTAGCCAGGGGTGGCCCCTGAAGACAAATCTACAGTAAAGCACAAGATAATTTATACACTGACCAGATTTTCAGTGGAAGTGTGTTTTTCCATTTATTTTAATTATATATCTTTCTTGAATTGTGACATGGTAGCACAATTTGTCCAAACTAATCCTAATTTTTCTCAACACATGTATGTTAAAGTTAAAGTACCAATGATTGTCACACACACACTAGGGTGGCGAAATTATTCTCTGCATTTGACCCATCACCCTTGAACACCCCCTGGGAGGTGAGGGGAGCTGTGGGCAGCAGCGGTGGCTGCGCCCGGGAATTATTTTTGGTGATTTAACCCCCAATTTAACCCCTTGATGCTGAGTGCCAAGCAGGGAGGTAATGGCTCCCATTTTTATAGTCTTTGGTATGACTCGGCCGGGGTTTGAACTCACAACTTACCGATCTCTAACCACTAGTCTCTAATGTTGTGACGTAATTGTTGATTAAAATGGTGCATTTTTTTACCTTTTCTGTATACAAAACAATGAAAGTGGAGAATAATACAGGAAGTAAGAGCCAGCGTCATAGGTCCTCTTAAAGTGCAACAAGAAGCAGCCCTAGGGATAACGCATTCAATGTCACTTTGTTGACGTTTGTGTTGATAATCTATAGAACACAGCTCATCATCCTCCCTAATGCTGTGTGAATGTGCTCCAGGTTTTACCCACCCCTCCCCCTCCCCCTCCTGACCAAGACAATGTTTTCTCTGCCCTCCCTCCCCCCCCAGTGCTGAAGAGCGTGCCCTTCACAGCCCGCACGGCTAAACGCGGCTCACGGTTCTTCTGTGAAGCCAACCTCTGCGACGACGCCAGCTGCTAGCCCCTCCCCCTCTTTAACGCCAAGGTTGTCCAGGTGTTTCTTGTATGCACCCCCCCCCCCTCCCCCCTCCTCCGAAACCCCACCCACTCTGCATGCAGCATGATTCCACCACCACAACTAGTGTGCACTAACTCAGGCCGTCATTTTGTTTGTGTTTGACTTGAGAGTACTCCTATCTGCTGATAAGAGTCAGACAAACCTCTTTGTGGCGTCTTCTCACACGCAGAGAAGAGAAATGTTTGGTGCTTGCAATATCATTGGCTGAGCATGAATTATTAGTATTCTTTAAAGTTGTTACTTTTACCCACAATGCTTTGTTCCGTGACACTAACTGGTTTGGTGTTGGTTTCCCGCTAATATGTGACTTTTTCTCAACCGCCAGCTGAACTGAAGATTTTTGAGAGTTTTTCCTAAAAAGCGGGTAAGAAAGGTAGCCAGGCTGGAAGAATTTGTCCTGCTCAGTCGCGTCAGCCGCTTCAGCTTTGGGTGTAAACTTTGCTTCTACTCTGCAAAAATAGGCTGATTATTATTGTTATTATTATTATTATTATTAGTCCATGCCCCAAAAGCTCAAATCAACTCCTATCATTTTCAGATCGGTGACGATGCAAGTATTTTTGTAGCAAAACTATATCAATCTGTGTGTGTGTGTGTGTGTGTGTGTGTGTGTGTGTGCGTTTGTGTGCGTGAGTGTGTGTGTGTGTGTGTGTGTTTGTGCGTGTGTGCGTGTGTGCGTGATCTGAGCCCTGCATATCAGTTTTTTTTAATTATGTGTGTTAAAACAATCTACATGTCCGTGTTTTGATCTGTGTGTCTGTGTTTGGATGTGTGTGTGTGTGTGTGTGTGTAAACCAAGTCTGAGTGTCTTTGTTGCTATTTGTGTGTCTGTGTTTAGATTTATGTATGTGTAAAAAAATTATGCGTGTCTGTGTTGAGATTTGTGTGTGTGTGTGTGTGTGTGTGTGTGTGTGCGTGTGTGTAAATAAAATCTGTGTATCTGTGTTGAGATCTGTATGTCTGTGTTTAGATGTATGTGTGTGTGTGTTTGTCAGTGTATATATATATATAAAACAATCTGTGTGTCCGTGTTGCGATGTGTGTGCCTGTGTTTGTTTAGATTTGTGTGTGTATAAAAGTCTTTGTTGCTATTTGGTTTGCGTGTTAAAAAAATATTTGTCTGTCCGTGTTCTAATCTGCGTGTCTGTGTTTGGATTTGAGTGTGTTTAAAAACAATCTGTATGTCCATGTTGCAATCTGTGTGTCTGTGTTTAGATTTGTGTGTGTGCAAAACAAGGCTGTGCGTCTCTGTTGTTGCTATTTGTGTCTCTGTGTTTAGATTTCTGTGTGTGTGAATACAATCTGTGCATCTGTGTTGAGATCTGTATGTGTGTGTTTAAAATGGTGTGTGTGTGTGTGTGTGTGTAAATAAAATCTGTGTATCTGTGTTTAGATCTGTGTGTCTGTGTTTGTTTAGATTTGTGTGTAAGTAAAAACAACTATTTGTTGCTAAATTATTTGTGTGTAAAAAAATATCTGTCTGTCCGTGTTCTAATTTGTGTGTTTGTGTTTAGATATGTATGTGCAATGTGTGAGTTTGTGCAGCAATCTGCACATGTAGAAAAGGTATGTGTGTAACCTGACCTTTCCTTCGCCTACACTCACCACTAGTGGGCGTCTACAGAAGCACCACCCAGTGATGTTAACCACGGCTGAATGGCAGGCGATACTGATAGTCTATATCGGATTGTTACTTTTTACATGAAATCAGTGTATCGTTTAGTCACTCGTGCAAAATAACGATCTGTATAGACACGCACAGATTGAGATTCGCATTTGTTCGCAGATTGTTTTGCTACAATAATACTTCCATTAATATCATACCATTTTAACACATAACCATGTCTTTCTACAGCATACTATTATTGTCCTGTATCATCATCACCCTCACCCACTCCTGTTTGCTGCATGTTGTCCAATGTTTATTCAACAAACAACGTTTTGTCCTGTGCTAACTGTGGCTAGCGATGTACGCAACAATCTGTTTGGTCAACAGGCTCTAGGAATAATGCAGTAATAAGACATTATGAACATGTTTAACAATAGATCCTAGAAGAGCTGGATGAAAAAGGATCTCTTCCAAAGTTCCTAGTGTTCAATACAGTGTTATAGAACTGCATTGTTTATCTTTGTAATACAGTAGAACCTCAACTTCCAAGTTGTTCTAATTTGCAGACTAATTGTCGCGCTTTAAAAAATAAAATAAAATACAGTAAATGCATTAGCAGTGTACGTCACTGGCTCAAAATAAAAGGCCACCACAATTGACTAGCATATGTTTATTAGTGGTTGAATTTAAAAAACACATTTAAAAATAATCTCTGAATTTTTTACATTACAATTTGAATGGAATAAAATATGTTGTTTGGTTTGAATTCCAGATAGTTAAAAGTTGTTCAGACTCAAACTATTCTAAACCCTTAATTTAGCTCAAATTTGATCATCCATAATTATCATTTGAAGATACGGAAAGGCTGTCCTCATAATACAAAATAAATAAGTACCGTATTTTTCCGACTATAAGTCACAGTTTTTTTCATAGTTGGGCCGGGGGTGCGATTTATACTCGGGAGCGATTTATGTGTGAAGTTATTAACACATTACCGTAAAATATCAAATAATATTATTTAGCTCATTCACGTAAGAGACTAGATGTATAAGATTTCATGGGATTTAGCGATTAGGAGTGACAGATTGTTTGGTAAACGTATAGCATGTTTTATATGTTATAGTTATTTGAATGACTCTTACCACCGATTGTAGCTGAGATAGGCTCCAGCGCCCCCCACGACCCCGAAGGGAATAAGCGGTAGAAAATGGATGGATGGATGGATAATATGTTACGTCAACATACCAGGCACGTTCTCAGTTGGTTATTTATGCATCATATAACGTACACTTATTCAGCCTGTTGTTCACTATTCTTTATTTATTTTAAATTGCCTTTCAAATGTCTATTCTTGGTGTTGGGTTTTATCAAATAAATTTCCCCAAAAAATGCGACTTATACTCCAGTGCGACTTATATATATATTTTTTTCCTTCTTTATTATGCATTTTCGGCAGGTGCGACTTATACTCCGGTGCGACTTGTATTCCGAAAAATACGGTAGTAGTTGTTTACGACTTTGGTTTCTTAAGTGGTTTGACTGCAGGACCCACCATCGCCTCTTAATGACAAGCACACAGTCAACTATTTGAATTTAATTTTTTTTACAAGTAAACAAAAACAAATGTAATGATTATGTTTACAAGTAAACAAAAACAACCACCAAATTCACTCGCTCATAAAATTGTCAAACATCATGACATAAACTATGAGTTCACGCTCTAATAAAATGAACTGCAAAAACTTCCTGAGCCTTTAATTGCTTTCTTTGTCTAAACCGAACCCCTGAAATCAATTAACTGAAGTTGGAACATCTGGGTAATGTTTGTTCACTTCAAAGAGCCGTTCGAAAGACTCGACTCGTTCGCCAACATCACATCTCTACCAGGCAAAGACCTTGACCCACTGGAAACAATCCAGCAATCACTAATCAGTGGTTTAGGTGATTATACTGCCACCTAGTGGTGTTTTATAGGTACTGCTGGAGTTAATCAGTGTGAGCAGGCAGTATAAGAACACATTTTTGGTGACTTTTTTTACAATTAACCCTCTTGAGACATTCAATTGTAATCAATCTATTCCATTTATTTGGATTCACATATTTTCAAACTTGTTTTGGTTTCAAATAACTTAAATCCTAAAGAAAAATAGGAAACATGTAATGTTTTTTATTTGAACTCTTTTGAAGGACTTTGATTCGATAATGTCGCAGGTTTAAATTACACGAGGGAAGGGATTCATATGACCACTTTCCTGGGGGAAGTTTTTGTGAGATGAACGTGGGGGGGTTAATCCTTTTGCAATGCAGTCTGCTGAAAATGATGGAAAGCGCCACTCTCCATAGCAACTGACGCTGTGGTCAAAGTTGGAATTGCCGCAAAATACATTTTAAGTCCCAGTAGAGTGGAAAAGCAAGTTGACTTTATATGCTGAATTGTGTTTCATTGTATCCAATAAATCATATCCAATTGTTTTTACAATCCGCAAAGTATGTGAAAATACCGTCTAAACATCACAAAATGCCAAATATCAGACGGCCATTTTGAATATTCCGCTCCGAATGTCTTCGGCAATTTTCCGTAGATTCGGGGTCGGATGACGTCACTCCGACCATATCAGTCATAGTAAAAATATGCAATCATTAGAGCGAGATGTGCCGTCTATTTTTCATAATCCCAATGTAAGACATGAACACAAATTTTTTTCTTTTTTTATGCATTCTAAATTCTAAATAAATAAAAAGTCCGCTAACAATTGAGTCAATGGGGGCTCTCTACTCCGCCCACAAAGCCCTCTAAATAACCATCCAAAACATGCCAACATTACTGTGTTTACACATCATGACCTGAATATCAACCAAATATTTGCAATATTGTTATCATAAGTGCCAACTAAGACAAACTATTTTTAGCGGTGCATTGGTAACAGACAGATAACTAGCCCTGTGCTGCTGTGCTGTGAGCTGGCCCCGATGTCCTGCTACTGCTGCATCGCGTCTCAGCTCATCAAAGTCATTCCAGATTATAAATCATGCCTCTCATCTGGATAATAGGATAATTAATACATACATCTAGAAGTTGTTCATCTGTGACATTCAATTTATACCCGGAGATGGAGACAAGGACACACGACCGAACACAGTGTCTGCAGGGAGACTTCCTTGTTAACCCTTCGTGTGCATCATGATTAATACTTCATCTAAACGGGAAGATATGAACATCCTATCAGTTCTCATAGCAGTGAAAGCAGACATTATACAGTAAGTGATCGTTTTATTATGTTCATAGTTTGTATTTCTTGCTTAGCACTTGGGAATATTGCTACATGATGCTTTGCACCCAAAGCTGGAGCTGCTTTAAAAAAAAAACAACTTATAGCTCTCCCTCCTTATAGTCAGGCTAAAAAATGTTTGGTTTTGGATCATAATTTTTCCAAAAGTAATCGTTGCTGCCTCACACAACAAAGTCTGCATGATTTGCATTGTTGTTGATGGGGAAGGGATCTGTGGTTCCCAACTCTACGTCACGAATCACGATTATCTCTCAAAATTGCTCGGGAATCTCGTGAGATTGACACTCTTTTGATCATATCTAAGTCTTTTGGTGTCATAAATCCGATATATATGATAATAACTTCAATATATAGATTATTTCCATTTTACTGGTACTTTAAGATATTCAATTGTTGCAGTGGTTAGTGCACCGCAACAACTCGTCACGTTTCATGTGTCAGGTAAACCGCGACGAATGGAGCTATATGAATGTCCTTCCTACTGTAGTAAAATGACTCAATGTTATGCAAATGTATACTTATCGAAAACATAATTTGATCAAAGGCCTTCAAATGGTTAAAAAACAACAACATTGTATGTTTAGTTTTTTTTGAGAGATTTGAGTAAAAAAAAAAAAATATATATATATATATTTTAAAAATGTTTTTGTCCTGTTTGGCTTTGGGGTATTGTGCAATAGCTGCCAGAGTATTGTACACCTGTGATAGAACTGGACATCAACATTTGAACATTTAACACGAAAAAAATCAAAAAATCATGTATTGTAGAGTAACACACAAAAAATACACAAAAATAAAGCAAACATTTACTGAAACAATAAAAATGTCTGTTTTTATCCCCCGAGGGTTAATGTACAAACCCCAGAGTTTTAGTGCAGTAAAAAATGTCGTGTTGAATGAGATTCTTGTACTCTCGTGTTGTCACAATTATCACAAAATCTTGGTTGAACTTTGGGAGGTTCGATTGTATTTTGAGTTTCATGAGCACGTTAATACACAAAATGTTAACAACTGACAATTATCATCATACATGTTTCAAGTGTTCATAATGTTGTGCGCTGTACATAGGAACGAATAACAAAGTATACATTTGACAAAGATTTGATTATAGAAACTGAGGAGCTTGTTGACCAAAATATTTTAAGTGGAATTCAATGAGAGCTTCTTGAAGCTTTGAATTTCACATTGAGGTGAAATCTAAAGTTATGGCAATGTTACTGCTACTCACTGGTTATTGTGGGCAGGAAATATGTTGTGTTTAATAATAATGAGTAGATGTGGGTCCGCTAACACTTGTCCCCCTCATCCCCTCCCCCATCTTCATGCCTACTCCCAGATCTGAGAAACCAGCCTTACCTGCGAGCTGATGCCTTGCTCCGGAACGGTTGGAAGAGACCCTAAAAACCACTTATTCACCCCTTGTACCACCAACCCCACCATAACCCACCTCTCCGTGTTGCCCGATGGTCAGTCTTGACCCCGAGGCTGCACATCACAAAGACTGAAAAAAAAAAAAAGAAGGAAAAAAACAGGACAGAGGCCTTGTTTTACTCGGGTAATTTATTTATTTATGGAGGCCTTTTACAGCCACTTTAAAGTGAGGGAAGCACAAAGGATCATTGTTCTTAGGACGCCACATGGAGGACAGGTGAGCGGAGGGACCTCAAAGTGTGCATCTCATTCCCACGCAGCTGCACAAGGACATGGACCACAAGGCAATCGAGTGGAGACGCTGCCTCTGGGATGTTTGGGAGACATTTGGGGATCCCTCACGTCTTCACAATATTGCCACTCGACATTCCAATAAGCCAAAAAAAAAAAAAAAATCAAAACGTCTCATATTTTTGCCTCATATGTGCCTTTGATGATGTAAACAGTGTTATGTCTTCCTAATATTTGTGTTGTACTTAACACCTTTCCAGAATGTATTGCCTTGTACTATAATATTGGCCTTTATGATAGCGATATCATTATGCAAAAGTTACTTTTTTAAGAATGTAGAGGGGTGCAAAAAAAGACTTTTTAGACTGTGTGTGCCTTTTGGAACACTTTCTACCACTGTGGGAAATGAACTTTGCTGATGGACTCTCAGCCGATGAGGATGGACCTTTTTGTTACACTACTTCTTCCTGTGACGACATTAAATATACTGTACAATCAAATCAAGAAATTCACTAGAAAAATGATCTTGTGTCGATTGTTTTCTGTGTAATAAAGCAGGGGAATTATGTAAAAACTACAAAATTGAGCACTTTATCCATGTTTAAAAAAAAAAAATCAAGTTCTGTTTTTTTTTTTAGCAAGAAATGAAACCCTTGCCTCCTTTCGCCACCTCTCTAAATGACACACATGAGCCACAGTACATTTCTACTATAA